>NC_061514.1:170921685-170935974 GCF_022539505.1 Lolium rigidum
ACGAAGAGATCATCGAACCATTGTCTGCAAACTCTAGTTTTCATATTCGTCGAGTACTTTTCGGCTGAAACCTTCGAGATCTACTTGCCCTCTACTTCTAACTAAACCCTAGCCTACAATCCATAGGCATTGATAAGTTAATCCCTTGTCAATTACATGGACGCTGATTGGAGTCTCGGAACCCTTGATAAGTTAATCCCTAGCCTACGGAATTCTCGATTGGAGTCTCGGAACGCTGATTGTTTCCGGATTCCTCGCCGCCTTCGTATCCCCCCATAGGAACTACCCAGATAGTTCCCAGGTGTAACAGGTGTAGGTTCACGTGCAAGTGGATCAAAACTGATGTAGTCACCAGCTGATTAAACTGGTGTGTGTACCACATTCTCCATAGGTTCTTTGCCCCTACTCTCCTCCTTGGGTTCAGTGAACTCCTCAAGCATCGTATCAATAGCTCCTATCAGATGATGATTCAACTGAAAGAGTAATGATATGAAGTTACGGCTGTTATCCATGTATTTGGCTGCTTCGGCTGGTTTACTTTTGGCATATTTGAAATGGTTCAGCATGGGATCATTATCTTCCTCCATATGAGGAATGTGGGTGAATTCGGAACCCATAAGCGCTTTCGTCTTATGCTCCCGAATGTCGGTTATGGCTCTCATAACAGCTATATGGTAGGCTGTATTGGTTGACCTTGCTTCCCCAGCTGGCATGACTACGCTCAATCCCAAAGATTCGGGAAGTCGCAGTCCTACTACGCACTTGGCCAACACCGGACCATCATAAAACATGTACTTCTTTACTGGAATCTGGGGATCGCACCCAAATTCTAGTAACATGGCTCGTAGGATATCTGCCAGTCCTCCTTGGTACTCGTTCAGTGTGGAATCCATAACTTTCACATTTCTCCCCGGTCGTGAACTTGCCATGTTGGCTGTAGAAATAGAAAGATTATGAGATTAGTAATAATGCATCATAATAGAGATAATAAAGAATTATCGCACTAAAAGATATGGTTGTTGTATTCTCAATTGAATATACACCATATTTTTAGAGAACTCTTTACTAATCCTATTTGACTCCTAACGTTTTAGTCCCATTTACTAGGTTCCAACCTAAGGTCAAAGCTTTTGCTCTGATACCAACTGTGGTGACCCTGCATACCACTGCATGTTGTAGTATGCCAGTCGTTGATATAACATTCGCGAAGTACCATTCCTCAAATATCACATCCCTCGAGTAGTACAACGGAACATAGCAAGGTCCATAACTCATTCACATATTATTACAATACATATACACAAGTCGTCTCGGAGCTCCTCTTGGGTCCTAAGAGGATATCTCCCGGGTTCGAGGTGAACCCAACTTAACTTACAATACCATTGTCTCATTAAACAAAACATTTATTTAATCGAGCAGCTACATGGTAAGAGTTTGTGCTGCTCGGCTACTACTACACCTCAGATATCTCTAGGCTTGTTCTTCTCCGGAAGCCTCCCCGGATCCGTAGACGATGATGTAGTCTACGCCTTCAACTCCTCCTGAGAGGTCAGGTGCATCATAGCCGATAACCTCGGCTCCTTCATTGTTGTCGTAGTCCTCCTCCGGACGGTTCAGACAATCTAAGCATGGGATTTAAGAGTGGTATGAGTACGAGCGTACTCAACAAGTTCATTATAGATAAGAGGTGTTTAATGCACTAGCTACGATATTAGACCAGAAAGTCTAATACCAATGCAAGTTTTGATAAACATTTCTTCAAGAGATTGCTTTTATTTCAAAGAGCTATGTCCGTCAGCCTTCACCGGTTTACTAGAACTTCATGGAGCTCCTTTCCGGTCGCGTTCGCAGTTCCTTAATCCCGGAACAGGGAGTGACGAGTCACGATTCTTTACACTCGCAGAGGTGTGTTGCTTTACCCATAAGAGATCTTAACCTTGGTGCCAACCGGGCAGCTTTCCCGTCCACACTTCCTTCGGTGTGAGGCCCGGTATAAGGTCTAGCCAATCATGTTCCTCTGCTACCTCGAACACCCACCCTTTTGTAAGATTGTCCTCCCCTATATCCATGATGAGACCGTTCCGGGCATTCATATGCCTTCCCCTATCATCATGGATAGACCGTTCCGGACACCTTACAATCCCTCATAGACCGCAATACCGTGGGGACTTAGGACTCCCCAGCCTCACCATCTTGCTCCTTCGGGCGACAAGTGTACTACGGACTATGCCGTGGGGACTTAGGACTCCCCGACCTCACCAGCTTGCCCCCTTGGATTACAAGTGTACTACGGTAAAGCGCATCCGTTGATGAACGAGAGGTGGAAACACTTTTGACTACTCCGTCCCACTCCGGATCTTATGGTTAACACGGTTATTACGGCACAAGAATCACTGGCGACATTTGTTGTTTAATCCTAGATGGATATAAACCCGTGCAATGGAACCTCCACCATATCAACACAATCCATGGTTCCATTGCCCACCACATAGTCATATTCATAGTTATGAAAGTAGTGGTTTTGATTTTTGTGCAATAGTGATAACCATAATTCTTTGCAAGTAATTTGATAAAAATACTTCAAATGACATGAGCAAGTGATGAACTTGCTCGAACACCGCAAAGTTCTCGCAGTTGGAAGGTGTGGACTGACCCTTGTCCTCTTGTTCTGAAAAATAGCATCATTGTCCGATAAGGGCAATGGTTAAAGAAGCAATAATGCATGATTCCAGTTTTTAGGGTTTGTTTCCCCCCCTTCCGATGTCGTTGTTATTTTATGAGAGGTTAGATACTAAGAACATCTTAGGGATACTTGATTTAGGGTAAATCCAACCTTGAAATGTTGTCAAGGTGTTTTGAAGTCCAAAGGCATTAATGGACTTATTTTTATTATTGAAAATTATATATGTGATTTAAATGATTATTTAAATCCTCAAATTAAGACTCATTCTTAATTGTCTTCAAAAATTATCTTTGATATTTTATTTAGATAGAGAATTTTATGTTGATCTATTTGCATATTTTTTAATTATTTTTTAGAGCTATAATTAATTTTCTATGAATTTTTAAAGTTTCAGTATTTTTGTTTAATTGTGAAAATACACAATTGCCCCTGGGCCCACCTGTCGGGGCAACCCAGTGGGTTTGGTCGAACCGACCGGCCTGGTCCGGCTCGACCAGCCTCACTTCTCCCTCTCCTCTCACGCGCGACCAAACCCTAACCCCCTCGCATCTCTCTGGCGATCCTGCGTCGCCGCCCCCTTCGCCGGATTTTCCCGGCCAACTCCGGCCATACCCGGCGATGAGATGCGGTGGATCTGGTCCGCCACACGACGGCGCACCAGATCCTTCGGCTCGATCTACTCTTCGCCACCATCTCCGTCCGCCCCCGGCGCGTTTACCCGCACGGTGATGCGCTGCTCACCGGCGCATCAGATGCCGTGACGCCGCCGTGGTGTTGTCGCGGCGGTCTCGCCACCGCCGATGTTCCCGGCGCTGCGGTGCGGCTGTGTGCCACGCCGTGGTTGCCTGGTAGCTGCGGCGCTGCTGTGGCTTGGCTTGGCCTGGCGCTGCCGTGCCCCCGGCGTGTGCCGCCGTGGCCGCCATGGCCGCGCCCTTCATCCCGCACCACCAGTGAGTACTCCTTCGCCTCCTTCTCTCCCTCTCTGCGCTACTCTCTTCTCTCCTACGTCTGGCTCGGCCACAGGCCTCATCCTCCATGTGGAGATGCTTGCCGTGCCGATGCGCTGCTGCTGCGGCTTGCTAGCTTGTGCTCATGCTGCTGTGTCTGTGTGGCTGTGCTATTGCGCCGCTCATCGCTATGCATTTCTTACTTGAATCTCTCCCCGTGCTTCTGTTCTTGTTATTACTCTTGTTAGGCTCTCAAGTGTATTCAATTATCTTGTCCAGGCTAGATGGCTATGTGTAAATTCTTGCAACTTTGCAAGAACCAGTGCCATCTGTGTGGTGCTCTCGGGGCTTTGCTTCACTGTCACTAACGTATTTGCTTATCTGTGATGCAACTGTTTATGATCTGTGGCTGTTCAATTTATATGATCGATGATTAGTACTAGGCTTGGCTCTAGTATGTATTTTTCATGCTCTGTCAAGCCCTGATGATCAACTGATCATCAGATGCTTGATGCTGGACTACTGTTCCTACCCCACTAGGGCTTTTCCTAGTGGCTGTGTGACCTACTGGCTTGTGCTGGTGTATGGTGTTGCTTGCTCAAGCATAATCTGATGTTTGCAGTGATCCTCTGGATCATATGCAAAGCTCTGGTGTGTTGATTACTTGTATATTCATTTATCTGTGTTATTTGGCTTGGCTAAATGAATAATTGTGGTGAACTGCTGAGCAGTAATGATCATATAGATTTAATTTGTTTGGGCTAGAGGAATGCCAACCTTTGTTGGGAACCCTAGTCCATTCTGAACCCTCCGGGTGATGATGTGTTGGCTGGAAGTGTTGGCTGTGGTTGAGGTGGCCTTGACAGCCACTTGGTGCTGTCAGGGTAGCTCCCACTATCTCTGTGGCTAACTGAGGTGGATTATGGCTTACTGGCCTGACCATCTTTGGTTGCCAGCTGCTCTTGGTGTTGACAAATATAGATAGACACATGATAGTCTATCATGTCTGATGGCTTAGCTAGCTATGGGTTGTCAAGTGAGCTTGATAGCTAGCCAGGCTTTGAATCCATGTTGGATTTCTCTGGTTATGTCCCAGTGTGGACATAACCAGTGTTCCCTGGATGATTTCTACTGGCTGTTTTCTCTGTTTGCTTCAACCAAATGACTGGATAGCCAAATGATGATACAATCTGGGTTTCCTACCCTTACAGTGCTCCTGTGATGCATAGCATGCTTATATATGAGCAAAACTTGGTTTTGCTCAGGTTGATTTGGTTTATACCTCACTCCAGCTCCTAGAATGAGTTGTTGGTGTAGAGGATTGCTTCTGGTGGTTTTGGTTTGCCTGCCCTTCTCCTCCTTGCAAGCTTGTGAATCTTGGTTTGGTTCAGTGGTGATCTTAGACAGGTTGAACAGCTCTGGCTGTTCTTCCTGTTCTTGGTGTTCTTACTCTTTGGAGATGCTGCCGATGGAATGGCTAGGGTTCACTGTTGAAGAGGTTTATATATATGGCTGGCCTCTTCTCCCCCTGGTCGACAGCTTGGTCTGGTTCAGCTTGTGACTCACTGCTGGTGTGTGTTTGTGCTGTGATGCATGCACACCCCATGCCTTGGTGTTGAGCATGCACACATGTACTGTGAGCTGCCTGTGTGTGTGTGTAGCCTGGTGTGGTGTACCAGGACTTGGAGATGGATCAGCTCGGCCGATCCATGTGCATATCCTCTCCAATTCAATTTCTTTACGAATCTGCCAAGTGGCTATGCCACTTGGCATAACACTTGATTTTCTTTCTTTGTGTTTGTGTGCAGATTTCAAGATGATGATCAAATGGATATGAAGGTCACCAAGTTAAAGATCACATTTTAGTTTAGGATATATTTCATTTACTTGTAATTTTCCTTTTTCTTATTTGAGCAATTCTTGTAATATGTTGTATTATTCATTTCTTTTCTCTTATGAATATTGTAATGACAATGTATCTTGTGTGATTATTAATAAAGCTCAAAGTTTCCCTAATGAGCTTTACTAAATAATTTGAATGTTTATATTCTTTATTATTTATAATTTACTTGATGAATTTCCTCACAATTGAATTTATGAGATGTTCATTTGATGTTTGAATTTGAAATTCAAATTCAACTTAAGTTTGAATTCAATCATGCAACTTAAGTTATGATGCAAACTCTCCCCTCTCTTCTCAAAACCCTAAACTAGTGAAGTGAGATACAAGTTTGTCGCACTCTCGAAACCCTAACCCTGTAAGGTGTCGAGAGAGAAACTTGTCCCCCTTCGATGCAGTTTTTGTTAAAAAGCGCGAAATTTCCCCAGAATTTACTATGCAATGCACATCCCTTTCTAAAATCTACCCCTCGATCGTCTCTAAACCTGGGATATTACAGCATTTGTAAGTCTCTGATAATGAATCGGAATCCCCAAATAACGAATAGTAAACTGACCTTGCCCACAACCAAATAACTCCGCGTAAAGAGTTGCATCATCCTGGGCATCACCGAAACAAAACAATTTGCTCCCATAGAAATTATTGTTTAGACCAGAAAGTTGCTCGAAGGCCGCCAAAATCAATTTTAGATTGCGAGCTTTTTCAAGATCATGGTCCATAAAAAGAGTCGTATCGTCGGCATACTAAAGGATTGAGAATCCACCATCAACAAGATGTGGGATCACTCCTTCAATCTAACCATCAGACTTAGCAAGTTCGATAAAGATAGCTAGCATATTCGCCACAATGTTAAATAACATTGGCGATAAATGATCACCTTGGCGCAAGCCTTTCCGTGGTTGGAAGTAATTTCCAAACTACTTTATGATATTCCTGCTAGTTTCAAAGTTACATCAGCTACTTTGCAGATGATATGAGATCCGGCACATTGGTTTCATGCATATAAATTGGAGCACAAGTGGCCAAACTAGGCACAATTTACACAAGTAGCGTTAAGGGAATTTGACTTGAACAAGCACCATGAGAAAATGACGAAATTAATGGTGTTTAAACAAAAGGGGATAGTGGAAGATTATAGGAGGGGATTCAATTTGGTCTACCAATTGCTTCTAGAATAACCATGTTCCAGTGAAACTATGTTGGTAACCCGTTTTGTGTTGGGATTAAAGTACTAACTGAAACCGGTAGTGGAAATTCAACCACCAACAATTGTTAGTCAAGCTGCAGCCTATGAAAATGTACAAGAGGAAATTCTAAGCAGTGGAAATTCAACCACCAACAATTGTTAGTCAAGCTGCAGCCTATGCAAATGTACAAGAGGAAATTCTAAGCAGACAGAAAGCACCAAAAGCTATTGTTCCTCAAGTAGCCTTTGAGAGAGCTTAATCTAGGCTAAACTCCGCTCCCCAAACAGGTGATTTGTGGAAGGCAAGGCAGTTGAAGGACTACATGATAACTAATGGATTGTGCTTTAGTTTTGGTGAAAATACAAACTTGGACATGCGTGTGTGCAAAATTTGCACCTACTGATGTGTTGATTAACATGTAAACAACTTTTACTGGTGAAGAAAGGTTAACGGACGAAATGTTGGATGAGATTGAGGTACATGAAGTGGCTCTAGCTACTATGCAATTATCAGTGTGTGCATTGTCAGGAGTAGAACATCCTTCATCCATCAGACTTAGAGCAAACAATGGCAATCAAACTATTCTAATTCTGCTAGACTCACGCCGCTCTAATATTTTTTATGACTCAACTTTTCGATCCATAATCTTTTATCTCTAAATAGGAAGCTCCCACTACCTCATTTTCCAGCCTCCTCGTGCTTCCACGTCATCTCTATTATTTGCCCAAGCGTTCTGTTGTCGCGCATGTCCCTGTAGCTCGTCTCTGCTTGATGGACGATAGCTGACTCTGTGTAGCTGTTTTCTTCACATGGGCTGGGCATTACGTGGGTTGGGCCGTTACATTGGCTTCACAAAGACAATTTGCGTCACCCGCTCGCCTTCCTCCTGTAAAAGAAACTGTTCGCTGCCATTCGTCTTCCTTGATAGTGTAGAATGATACAGAGGAATATGCGGAATATGTTGAATGTTGTATTGAGCCTCTCGGGCGAGTATATATAGGGGTACAAGTCTTGGAAGTCAAGAAGGCTAGAGATAAGGTAGGAGATGATTACAAATTATATACTACCAAATACACATATACCAAATATATCTCTAACACTCCCCCGCAGTCGTAGCGGTAGTGACGTGAACAATAGAAGCGTCGCGGACGGTCAGACTGGAGAGAAACCGAAGGTATGAACCAACGGGCTGACACTCCCCCGCAGTCGTAGCGGGAGCGTCGTGGATGATGTCGCGTTGCGGATGCTCCGACTATAGAGGAAGCCGAGGTGCTCGTGCGAGGTGGTAGCCCTTATGCCGATGTCGAGGGAGCCGAGAGCGTTGGGCGGTGCAGCCTTGGTCGGGGTAGCCGCGCGAGGGGATGCCGTGGTCGGGTGCCGGTGTCGAGGTAGCCGCACATGAAGCCGCAAGCGCATACCGCGCGAGGAGAGTGACGGAGAAGCGTCGAGGCAATCGTCGAAGAGG
This sequence comes from Lolium rigidum, assembly GCF_022539505.1. NCBI lineage: Eukaryota > Viridiplantae > Streptophyta > Magnoliopsida > Poales > Poaceae > Lolium > Lolium rigidum. Next base: position 170,929,868 of record NC_061514.1, read on the forward strand.
GTGTCGATGCCGAGGTCGATGCAGTCGGAGCTGTCGAGGACGAGGTGCTGCCCTAGTTTTGCCAGAACTAGGCGCACGTCGGGGATGAAGGCATACTCCAGTTTTGCCAGAACCGAGTACGCAAAGACGAAGTCGATGAAGGCGAGGCGTCGATCCGAGTTTGCCAGGCCAGGGGACGCGTCGGGGACGAAGGCACGGGCCGGTGTTGCCAATACCGGGCGTGCGAGGGCAAGGACCATAATGGACCATGCGCCAGTGTCAGGGGGACCAGTAGAGGAGGCATCTAGAGCGGTGGCAAGACGCAGAGCGGTAAAGAGGGAGAGGTGCCGATGCAGTCCGCGGTTGTCGGAGTAGACGAAGTAGTCGGGGACGAGACGATGACGCCGGCGACGAGGTCATGGTGAACGGAGACGTAGAAGGCGGCGAAACCAGCGGCGGCCAAGAGTGGCCATGCTGGATGCCTAGATTGTAGAGGTGGCCGGCGAGGCCTGCAACGACTAGAAGTGATCATGCAGGTTACCTGTGGAGGTGCGGTGGCAGTACTCGAAGTAGGCGAGGAAGAACCCGGCGGCTTGACGTAGACCTTGTGCTGACGGTGGCGACCTGCGCCGATGGGGCGGCGCGGTAGTAGCCTGGAACGTCGGTGCGCGGGGGACGGCGAAGTAGACTGCATGCGGTGACGTCACGGCCCGAGGGGCCGGCGTAGTTGTAGGGCGCGAGTCGGTGCAGCGGCGGGAGGCCACCAGCGACGTACACGCCTGGAAGGCGCGTCGGAGGCTAGTGGCTTGGACCAAAGGCGGCGGCGCTGCAGCCCGAAGGGCGACTCAACGGCAGCCCGTAGCTCGATCGGTGGTAGGCGCGTGCTCGGGGACGTGCTTGGCGGAGACGTGCGCGCGATCGGTTGATCAGACCGATGGCTGCGCTGTACGTGCCATAGCGTGGATGATGCGTAGATCGGAGTCGATGGCGGTGTTGTCGATGTAGTCCCGGTAGATGGCGACAAAGATGGACCGGCGATGGAGACCGCGCGAGCAAGAACAGCTTGCTGCGATGCACGTAGGGGCGCCCCGTGTGCGGCGCGTGCGGCTGGCCTGTACCGTGCGGTTGATGGCCGGCGCAGGTCGATGCCGTTGTCGGAGTATAGGCGCAAGTGGACGACGGCGATGGGCGACTCAATCCGATCTATGATCGGTAAACCAAAAAGAAAACGCAGGTCGAACGACCGGCGGATAAAAAAGAAAACTGATCTGAAGATCGGAGAAAAAGGACGTGAGGGCGCGGATAAACCCTCATACAGGTTGCGTGGCCCCGGAGTAGATCATGAAGATCGACCTCCCCGGGGGCGCTGCGGAAGCTTTGCGGCTAGGTCAAGGAGCGTGTCCTGATACCATGTAGAACGATAGAGAGGGATATGCGGAATATGTTGAATGTTGTATTAAGCCTCTCGGCGAGTATATATAGGAGTACAAGTCTTGAGAGTTAAGAAAGCTATCTTAGAGATAAGGTAGGAGATGATTACAAATCATATACTACTAAATACACATATACCAAATATATCTCTAACAGATAGTGATCTCTGCCGCCGTGACCTACGACTTCGTGGCCACCCATCTCCCTTCTACGACCTATGCCCTCTTTACAACAAATGCCCATGAAACCACCCCATGCCATTATTGCTGTGCAAATACACAAGAAACTGCTACTGACGCTCCCTCCACCTTTAGAAAGCTCCCCATGTTGCCACAGATTTCAACCGTTCCCGTCTGCCCGCTGTCATTCTCTCCGCTCCAGATTTTTCTTCCCACCTTTTCTTTTATTGCTGACTCCCTCATGGTTTTCAATCTGCAAGGTTGTTGTTCCGCTCGAAAGCTGCTCCATGTTTTGCCTGCCCCGATTTGATCCGATTTTCGTTAGATTCTATGTGCTGCTCACTAAATTACCCACCGATTTTATTGGATTCCGAGTCAAGGATGAACCGACGAAGACGCCACGCTCCACAACATGCTTTACATTGGTACACAAGATCTCCTCTCTTACACTTAATTTTTAGTTTTTTACACTGAAACAGCGGATGCATCTTCTACTTTCGTCCTCTTTCTGATCGTATATGTTTGTTCCCCTCTGATGTCCCATGGATACTTTTTTTTACATTGGAATTTGGAGTACATTTGTTAAGACAGATTGGCCAGATATCAGAATTCCTTTTAGGCCAATTTCCGTTTATTCGGTTTGCAAAGATGGATAATCCTGACAGTTCTGAAAATCCTGCAAGCCATCATGGTTGGCATTCAGTCTCATGCTATTTTTTTTATTTTTTTTGGCAAAGCCTCATGGTATTATACTTACTGATATACATATCAACTTATTTAATTGTCATGTGCTTCATGAGGACCTACAGCATGTATGTATAACAGAGCAACAAAGGCTCAGGGTTGTAACGTGTGAGGGATAAAGTGAAATTTGGATAGGTACAGACTACAGAAACTCAGGGTACAACATGGATCAATGGCTTTTCATATGTCTGAACATGCTGATTGATCTACGTGCTACCAGTTGTGTGATGCAGTCTCCAACTCATCTCATTTGTATGTTTGATCAGCCGCAATGTATCATTGACTCCTTGGTCATGATTCTTTGCCACTTGATGCTGCTTTTGGAGTTGTACTTCTATCCGTCTTTAACTTGGGATTTCTCATTTTATAACTTGGGACAAGCTTACAAACTGTTTGGTGTTGTCATATTCTCTAATAGGGTGATCTGTGCAGATAAAGAAATTGTTTCTATATGACGTCTCTTGGTGTACTAGACATTGGTGTAGTCAAAAGAAATGTTTCATGGCCAAATTTTGCGGGTGAAGTTCTTAGTATTGTACAAACTAATTCGGAATTAAATATGATTTTATCTATTCATGTATATTTCTCGTATATTATAATTGGTTTCTCACAAAGTATTTGCAGTGAAGTACTACGGCAACGCCATTGCAAATTATATACTCCTAAAGTAAATAAATAACCAATACTAATATAATTGACGCTCAAAACAGTTTCAGTTCATTTTTTTGACAGATAGTACATTTCTCCATATCAAAATACAGACACAAATTTCACAGCGCAGGCTCCTTACATCGGTGATCTATGGAGCCACAAGGAGCACATAACATGGGCTAACTCAACCATACATTTATGCTACTATTTCACATTGGTATATTCATATACAATTCTGTCTATCCAGCAGCTAGCGAGATGTATACTGATACAATACAAAAATTCATGGACATGAAACATTGAAACGACCATTGCATCTAAGTTTCAAGAGGGGCAAGGGGACATTCACGTGCTAACATCACAAGCATATTTGGATCAGATCATGCGTTCTTCGCAACTGAAAATATCAAACATGGAAAGATAGATGCCACGGTTATGACAGAAATAGATACCACGGTTATCCTTTCTGATGACAAAATGATATACAAAGCCACTGAAGTGCTCAGATCAAGAAATAAACTTTTTATCCACTTTCAATAAATGAAATGCGTTTGCTTTACAACAAAGCTTTCATAAAGCTGTATACTGTATATGAAATCTTATATTATATATATTACTAGAAGAATCCCGCCGCAACGCGCGGGGTATCATCTAGTTGCTATAACTATCACACCACTTCCCATTCCTTAGTCGGTCAAGGTGGCTAGTGGTGCTTGCATGGCTTGCGACGGTAAAGTTAAAGATCTCGAGTGGTGGGTTCAGAGTACACATTTCACTTATGATGTTAAGGTTCTTGACTTGGGAGGCTTTGACCTTATTCTTGGCATGGACTAGCTACGTGAGGAAATGAGATGCCACTGGAAAAAAGTACCATGATCCAGCAAAGTTACAAAAGCTTATGATGGAATAAGGGAGGAAGAACAACCAAGAAAATCCACAAAATACTTCAAGATCAAGATCTAGAGAGTTTCCTCACTAAGAGAAGATTTTGATTAGTGGAGCAGTAGATCTCCTGTCTCTTTCCTCTCTCTTTTCCCTCAAAAAAACTCAAAAATCATAGGAGAGGAGATAGGGCAAACTCTTCAAAGTCAGCAATGAAGTAGAGAGAAAAACGGAAGAGCTGCAACCCATGGGGAAGAATGGGGGCCTTTTATAGGTACCCACGAAATCTGACTGTTGCACAATCACTTACCTCGGAGATTCCGGTTTGCTGGTACGGAGATTGTAGCCTCCCACGGAGGTTCTGGCCGAATCTCCGGCTAGCTCCCGGCCTAGCACCAGTGCGACGCGCATCCAAGTCCAGCCGAGTCAGGGCTGGAGACTCCGGGCTCTAAGACCGAAGATTCTGGCCTTGGTTCGGATATTTCGTCCAGGTTCTATACTGGCTAATGCGCACCTCTGTCAGTTGCAAGGCTGAAAATCTCTAGGTCGGAGATTCTTGCCTGAGCATCCAGAGATTCCAGTTTGGTGGGCTGGAGATTCCGTTCTGTTCGGAGACTCCGGACAAATCTCTGGAACGTCGGTATTACATAGCCACGGAAACCAAAGGGCGAGATTGTCCACCGAGGTAGAAGGCACCTCCTCCGAGGTTTCCATGGCGGAGTAGCTGTCGCTGGTGGGGTCTCCGTCGCCGATGGATTCGAGGTCACTAGTGTAGTGGTCCGTGCACCACGCCCTAACGTCGTTGTCCATACCCCTTTTGTCGACCACCAACATAGCCAAGTCCTCCTTTCTCGTGTTTGCCGCCACACTAGCCTTGATCGGGTCAAGCTTGATGTCCTGCCTCTCGATGACCGACGCCCACCTTGCCGCCACGACCTCTTCCATATCGACAGCCTGCTTTGCCCGCATCGCGGTGAGCGAGGCGGCGTCAGCCATGCACGCCATGATGGATGCACTACTAGGAAAAGGGCAATCAGTGGCGCACCACTTTTACCCATCAGTGGCGCACTAGTGGTGCGCCACTGTTATCACGCCACTGCTAAGTTTTAGTAGTGGCGCACTAGTGGTGCGCCACTACTACCCTAAGTAACAGTGGCGCACTACGTGGTGCGCCATTGACAAGTCCAGTGATGCGCCACTATTACCCCAAAGGGGTGCGCCACTGTTGTTCTGCAGTAGTGCGCCACAACTCTATGGTGTCGGTGCGCTACTGCTACCTCCCGGGGTGCGCCACCGTTATGGCGTTCCGGTGCGCTACTCGCTACTTTCGAAAGGGGATCGGAGGGTAGTGCGCCACAAGTCTAGACTAGTGCGCCACTTCTACTTACAGGTCATGCGCCACCGATGGTCCTCTAGTGCGCCATCGCTAGTATTTCGTTTTTATTTTTTGTATTCCTGGCAGGTATTTGTACAGGTTGTATATCACACTATAACAACACAAATACAGTATATATAACACATATAAGCAGCTAGCACAGTATACCAATACATAGTCCTTCACATTAGCCTCCATGATTCACAAGATTTCAAATATTAGATAACCGTTACGGTGTTACAAGTCACAAATGAGCTAGTGGTTACACAAGGTCGATCATCTAAACTAGCATCACATAGAAGAGAGCTAGAGTCACTACTAGCACCGTCCCGATGAAAGTGGTCTTCATCCGGTTCCTCCTCCGCTCCGTCCTCTCTCCCGCCAGATAGCGTGCGTATCCGTCTTCGGCCTCCGCTCTAGTGGTGTACCCTTTGTAGCTGTTACCGCTAAAACGGTGAACCTGTCTCCGACACTCCTCCCGGCCGTTGTAGACTCCGGGAACCTTGCCCTTGTACACGACATACCACGTCATATCTGCGTACATATGCACAAGCCAAAGAAACATTAGTGCACGCTCATAGATGTTTGCAACGAATAAGAGCAAACTCAAAAACGATCCAAGTAGTATGAACTAAAAGGCATGCCTCATACATTGTTGGTCGGAACAAATATTAACATTTAGGGACGGAGTAAGCGAAACCAAGTAGGATGCACAATAGATTGATACTTGTGTCATCGCACCAGGTTCACTTACCCCTCCCCCAAGTGTATAGGTGACCAACATTCTAATCATCGGCATTTTGAGATACCAAAGCAAATGGAAGAATGACAAGGGCCTCATACTTTGTCAGTCCAAACAAATATTA
>NC_061514.1:170936074-171150084 GCF_022539505.1 Lolium rigidum
GCTCCTCGTTGGGATCGACATTCTTACTTATCGAAGATACTGTGATACACCCCCTATACTTGTGGGTCATCAGGGTACCCGACATTGGTCTACCTCCTCGGGCCCAACATGGGCCCATGAGAATCACCGCAGCCCAAGATGGACCAATACGTCGGTTGCAACGGTGGAAAGATAGGAGGAGACGGATTCTTGACGGACAAGGCAAGGAGACGTTGATTAAGGAAAAGATAGATTAGATCTCGTTGTAACCTAGTTGAATCCGTGCAGGACTCTCGAGACCTGGCCTCATATATAAATGCTAGGAGAAGGCCTCCCGGATCCTACCCTCACAATCACATACAATCCCGCATACACCAAACCCTAGAAAACTTGCCTCCCAGCGAGATCACCACCACGCAGTCTATCGGCTGCCTCATTATAACCTTTTTCACCAATAATCAAGATCAGACAAGCAGGAGTAAGGATTTTACCTCATCGAGGGCCCCAAACCTAGGTAAATCTCAATCTTCGCTCGTTTGGTATCCGGTGTCTCGTGCTAACCTGCAGGATTTCGTCAACCCTAAACCCCTCATGGTGGGCATTTCCGAGGAGCCCCCTCGTCACTTGCCCTTGCTGCTTGGCATGAAGATATCATCGTCGTCCTCGCTTTCATCCACCCACAATAATGGATAATTCAAAAGCCGTTGTTTTTCTTCATCATCCTTCCATGTTAGTTTCTTCCACTTCTCATTCAACCTGATAAGCCCACACCTAATTTCCCGGGGGCTACGAGCAGGAATCTTCTTGAGTAGAATTCTAGCAGACCAACGCTCACATTCCCTACCCACCATAGAGAGCAAGACGTCGCTACTGATGAACTCCTCGAATGTGTCTACTTTACTCTCCCTCGTAACTAAGCGGACACTACCTAGAAGAGGTTTGGTCATCCATCGTTGAAAAAATTTGGGGCATTGTTATGTAGGGGATTATTATGTGGGGGATTCATCTTGTTGAGAGAGCACACTAGTCTACAGTGAAACGATATGGATTTTTATAGGCTGAGATGGGAAGAGTTTCGGTGGGATCATGTCAGCAGGAGATAAGTGGCAGAAAAATTGGGCGGGAGATAAATGGAGGGAAAATTGACCGCGAAAATTGGGCAGGAAGCTTTGGTAGGCAAGATGTTGACGGGGAATTCACTTCAAATTAAGACTACAATTGAACTTAAGATACATCGGTACACTACAACTGAATTTAAATAGGAACAACTTAAATTAAGATACACAACTACACTTAAACTATAATCTAGTGGTCATGAGTCCACCGTGGCTATTTTCTAGTCTTGTCGCCACGTTCTTCTGCTACCTTCGCCTGAGCAGCTCTTTCACTCTTCCTGCAGCTGCTCCGCCTCATGGAGCTCCTTGCTCACCCATTCCTTCTCCGCCAACCTCGCCGCCTTTGCATCTAGTGTCTTCTCTCACTCATCAAGCCACTCTCATTGCTCCTCATGATGCTTTTGCACCCACCTCTCCCTCGTTGCTTTCGACTTTGTAGTAGCCTCCTCTACCGCCTCCTCTGCCTTGATGTTGGCCCATGCACGATGATGACTATCTTCAATCTCTTTGCCATCCCACTGAGGCTGCTCCTTGTCAATCTAGTGGTACCACATCCAGAGTGGTGGAGGAGACTGCAGCAATTATATGAAGTTACTGCAAAGGAAAAAAACGAATAATCTGTCTATTTCCCATGCTTACAACATACCGGAGGCCTCGGCTAAGCCGAGATTGGTGTGGCATCTTGATCATAGTTGGCACACATGAAAAACGTCATGCCAAACTTATCAAAGAAATCTTCCGCCTCCTTCACCTTCGCAAGATTGCCGCACGAGCAACGCTCCGCTCAAATGTTCGAGGGAAAGCTTGCATCCTTCTTCTTCCTCGGCTTCTAGTCCTGGTCCGAGCAGGGAACACTCATGGCAACAAAGCGGTGGCGGCGGAAGAAAGGGATAGAAACTTTAGTTGTTCGAAACAATCTTGCGGTTCAGTTTTTTTTTAGAGAGCCGTCAAGATTAATTGGCGCGAAATGGTGGCAGGAAAGAGGGTGGCGGGGGAGGGGTGGCGGCAACAAGTCGGCGGGATAACTGTGGCAGGAAGACGGCCAGGAGAAGGGTGGCGGGAAACAGGGCCAAAAATTCGAGGACGAGTAGCCCGACTCAAAATAGTCGGGTACACATAGCCCGATTGGCTCTATTCGGGGTAGTTGCACCTGACTGGATGCAATCGGGTTAGAGAACCCCGATTACTGCAAAGGAAGAAAGAGAGCCGTAGATGGCCCACCAAATCTTCAGCAATCGGGCTATGCTACACCGATAGGGGCCAATCGGGTTACCCTTTCCCGATTTCTTGCAATCAGTTTTCCTTTCCCCGACCTGTATTATTTCGGCAAATTATCAAGAACGTTATTTCTGGAAATAAAAAAAATTATTTAAAAAATTCGCCATATAACACAAACACTCCATAGTCCGGTTCGAACCCGCACCAACCGTTGTCCGACTACTGGCAAATCAACAGTGCTTTAAGTACTTCTCTGTTCGATACTTGTTATCGCTCCTGCGAAGTTAAAAGGAGCTTTAGCGAAGCACAAAAGCATGATGGAGTAAGTGTTTGCTCTGCGACGTTGTGTTCGACGTTGGTCCTGCTTTTCTGCGGCCCATAGCACATGAACCGATCCGGCCATTCATTCTGAGATCTAAGGTCTGACTGTGGCCATTCGATTGGAAACTTCCAACTACAGTATGTTCGACTTCTATGGTTGGAGGCGCCGTGATTCCTGGGGCCCCACGCCCACCCCAATCCAAGGACACCGCCGCTGAGCTGGCGGGACCCACCTTAGCCGATGCAGGGAGCTAGCTCAGCTGTGTCTCCAGCCTCCTACGTCATCCCCTAGCCTTGGCCTCTATATAAGCTCTGCACTCTCCTCCCTCCCCTCTGCACCATCAATCACCATTAGCGATCGATCACCTCTGAAATCTACCTAGCTCTTAGCCTACAGGTCAGCTCAAGTAGGTATAGTCTAGCTAGCAGCATGACTGGCGTGTGGGTGTTCGAGGACGGGATCGTGAGGCGGGCGGACAGCGAGGCGCCCGGCCGCAGTAGCGGCGGAGCCCCGCCGGGCAAGGCGCTGGTGCACGTGCCGAGCGGCGAGGTGGTGACCTCGTACGAGATCCTGGAACGACGGCTGCGGGAGCTAGGGTGGGAGCGCTACCTCAACGACCCCTGCCTGCTCCAGTTCCACCAGCGCTCCACCGTGCACCTCATCTCCGTCCCGCGCGACTTCGCCCGCCTCAAGCTCGTCCACATGTACGACGTCGTCGTCAAGACCCGCAACGTCTTCGAGGTCCGCGACGCCTGAGAGCCTCCCGGCCTGTTTTGTGTCCCCTCGAGATGGCGGCGGAGGCGACGTCGGCTACGCTGCCACCATATATACACCTGTACGTGGGTATTGTATGCTACGATGGAGCTGCGAGCGAGTACATGTTCGTAGCTCAGGAAGCGCGAGATAGCGCTGCCGCGAACTCCGGCGTATGAGTTTGGGTCATCTGGCGCTATCTTCAGGAGACCCCTGTTTGTATATAATCTTTATTGTAGTGTATGGTTTGTGAAGCTTGACTGATCGATTCCTTGGGTGGAGTCAATCATTCATGCGTTATAACATCAAGAAATAAACAATCAATTTTCCTTACTTATAATTAACTTATGTGGCATATTATTAGCTAGGGTGTCATTCCTATAACAGAACTGGAAAGATAAATATGAACAGATGTAGCTTAGCCACAACTGAATAAGAATCTGTGACATTACCCTCGCTCCTTTGTTTATTAGTTGAGGCTTGTGGCTTGAGGTGGAGAGGATCATCTATTTGATACTGAGGTTGACCTTGACAATCAGAAGGAGGCCCTGCGATGACCCATCTCTGGAGTTTTTCTTGCCACAGCAATGGATGGTGCAACCCTTGTAAACTCCATCATCGAGACGTACTGTGAGTGTGACTACAACATTTCTTCTGAGTGCGTGCATACATGCGTGCGTGCGATGCGCGCGTATGCGTGTGGTGGAAATCGATTATCTCTGGTGAAAATTAGCGATCTAGTCTTCACGGGTAGAACCACCAAGGACACATTTGCATGATTAATGTTTTGTTGTTGAAGGCATTGTCTTTGTGCCGATATGCTGACCTTGACTAACATCCAGGACGAAATCCTTGCTATAGACATCATGGGAAGGATCGAGCGACCCCGCGGCATGTCTGCGTAAAGATTGGCGACTTAATCAGAGGTATTTCATGCCTCATGTTGTCATGGGTCTGCCATCAATGACGCTAATTCATGCTTGTCTTCTAAGTTGATGCCTTCGCCTTAATTATGTGGTGTCTTGTTAATAAAATCTAGCACAAAGAAAATATATCTTTCGAAAATTATATTGTTATTTTGTGCCCAGGAAGCAGAGGTAGGGAGGTTTTTGACATTCATGTTCGAGAAAAAACTAGCCATGATATTTATATATGTACACAAACTGTTATGATCCTCTGAAATTAATGTTGATATAGCGTAACATATTTAACTAAATGGATAAATTTGAAAAAAAAAAACGCATCTCCATTTTTTGTTTTCCGTCGTAATTGGAAAGTACATTAGCACTTCAAATACTCCGTCGCTTGGATCAATATTCTCGCGTCACTCATTCAGTAATCTGGCACTTGTTGTGTGTTAGCGTTACATTGCTAAGAAATATTGAACATGGAGAACTATATCTCTCAATACATCATCACATCTTGTGTGTTGTCGCCAATGACATTTAGATATGGTTAACAAAAATAGAACCGTACTACAAGACATGATCATCTAATATAATCAGTAATCACCTACGGCACTGAAGTGCACAGTTGTGGTACATTTTTTACGCGGTTGGAATTTGTGATGTTCCACAACCCACAAGATGGTGCTCGCAAGGTTTTCAGGTCATATTCCACAAGGGTTTCATTATGCAGTTCATGCACTATATTTCCCTTTTTCTATTGTTTTGTTCATGGAATATATGTAGCTGTAATGTCGCTGTTTATAGAATGCAAATAGCATAATTCTTATAAAGGGCTGTGTGAAATCATTGGTTCGATGGATTAATCTTCTAAGCGACATGTATTTGCTGGTGGTCCCATGTGTTGCAATTATCATACTGTAAAGTGATTAATTAACACAGCAACAACATATTTCTTACTTAATAATGTCCAATATGTATGTGATCGATACTTGTACATCTTCTCCTTAGAAAATAAGAGCATCTCCAGCCGCGTCCCCCAAACCGTCCCCCAAACCGCGCCGGATCGAGCGTTTGGGGGACGTGTTTTGTTCGTGCCGCGTTTGGGGGACGTCGCTCCCCAGCCGCGTCCCCCAAACGCCGCCCCCAAACATTTAAAATAATTTTTCTAGCATTTTTATTTCAATTTCCACAAACTAATACATAATTTGGAACGTGGTTTACACGAAAACACAGTTTGGAACATGGTTTTCCACAAACTAATACATAGTTTGAACCATGGTGGACACAAATATAAAATATTGCTAAGAAACTAAACCTAACTAGGCCGTGCATCGAAGGTTTCGTGTGTTCGCTGCTAAGAAAGAACACTCGAGGGCACACCCAGTCACCTAAACTGGAAAATCCAGCGGGAGGATGGTGCCCTTGTTGGTTCTACCGATGAGGCGAACAGTGCGAAACCTCCGTGCACGTATTCGCTGCGAAGAAACAACACTCATTCAGTCGTCCTCCTCGTCGGTGCTGCTCGTCGTCCCCTGTCGACGTGGTAGTTCCCGGAGGCAGCGCCTCTCGTCGAAGACCTTGACGCTCATGTCCCCGTTGCCGAAGTAGGAGAACACGAGGATGAAGCCGGCTTGGAGGCTGTGGTGGCGCGCGAACTTCTCCCAGCCGATGTTGAAGTACATCTTGCCGCGCGCGTCGTAGATCGCCTTGACGATCCACCGGCGGTAGCCGCACGAATGCTCCCGCAGATGCATCGTGCGCGGGCGTACGCCGCCGACGTACTCGGCGAAGGAGTCCGGCAGCCTCCGGATGCCGCGCGGGTCGCCCTTGAGGACGTGGACGAACTCGAACAGGACGTCCGGCTCCACGTCCATCTCCGACGATGATGAAGGCGGCGGCGTGGAAGGCGACGGCGAGCGTTCAGCTGCGCCGCGGCCACGACCACGACCACGACCACGGCCGCGAGGTCCGCCTCCGCCTCTACCAGACATAGCGTCGAGTCTTGTTGAGAGATGGTGGCGGCTAGGGTTTGGGAGAGAGGCGCTAGGGTTTGTGTGTGAGAGGGACGATGAGAGGCGCCCCTTTTTATAGGCCGGAGGGAGGCGGAGGAGCGGTGGCGCTCATTAACGCCGGCACGCAGAGCTAGGCGTGACGGGACGCGTCGCTGCGCCCTCTGCGGAACCGCACCGTCGCTGCGCGCCAATAACTTCCGTCGCGAGGTAGGCGACGGTTAGGTTTAAATTAATTGTGCCGCCGACGGGTCGGCCCCGCCACTCCCCGCCTCGCTTTCGTTGTGTCCGGCGTCCCCGGTGCGTCCCCTGTGGGACGGGGACGGGCTCGGGCGCCGGACACCGAATGGGGGCGCGCCGGACGAAAAAGGGCTTTGGGGGACGCGGCTGGAACGCTTTTTTTGTCCGGCGCGCCCCAAATCGCTTTGGGGGACGGTTTGGGGGACGCGACTGGAGATGCTCTAATATGTATCATGTGTCAAGTGATTCTTCTAAGAACTAAGATACTCATTACTGTTTCATCACAATTCATTAGGATTTAAAAGGGCTGCATTTGACAATTCTTGTACAAGAAATATTACCCTCTTATATTGATATTATTTTTTAAGTATATCAATTCTAGCTGGATACATTTAATTTTATGCATAGCCCAAAGTTAATCATATTTTCTATACAGTAGCACATGCTGTAACATGCATGTTTATTTTATATTTTTTAAGTTCTCAAGGTAAGAAATGCAACCATGCATGGAAGGGGCATGCGCCATGATTTCTGGTCCATAATTCTCCTCCCATCCATAATAAGTATCGTGGTTTTTAGTTTATTTTTAGTTAAATATATATTAAAATAATAACAATTATTATGGATCGGAGGGAGTACATGTTGTAAACGTATCGTCTTCAAATCCTCAACTTACGATGTTAATTATACAAGTAAAAAAGCGAAGGGCTGTTAATTTAACAAGTACTACTACTACCTCTGTTCGGGATTATAAAGCCGGCACGTATACCTAGATTATCAATTTGACCAACCTAACATGAATTCTACAAAACCAAAAATTATACTATTAAAAAGTAAAACATCTAAAATTTATAATATATACCTCACATTACGTTTGTTAAATATACGACCTTGGAATACATGCTGGCCTTATAATTCTGAACGAAAAGAGTACTTGTTTTGGTGGTCTAGTCAAGTGTTTGTAAGTTCGGACAATGTACTTATCGACAACAGTTTTCCTACATTTGTTCCAGCCATGGCTTTAGACGTCATTTTCTTCTTTCCTAAAATGATATCCGCCAATGAATAAACAAGTATTGAATTTCCCTCTATAGGAATATTGAATGAGGACCCTGTATAAAAATCGATAGATGTAAGCTCAAATGAAAAAGACACTTTCATATAAAAATATCTTATTCAGAATGTTGTCTCAATTTATCACTGCTCGAAAGAGAAATTGAAACTGCAACCGATATTTCCAAGAAGAATAATCTGTAATCCTAGACTTTATATGCTTGTACTCAAAAGATATACGAGTGATAGCTACTTCTTAGACTATACTATATGTTTTAAACATACAAACAGACGTCACAGTCTTCAATTAATTCCTTTCGTGATATTTTCCTTGAAAGTGACAATACAAGATAACAAGATGCTAGCTAGCATGCCAGGGCGACATTTCACATTTTCTAATAACCTCTCAATACAAACATATATCAGAACTTTCTTTTTTTGCAGACAACATATCAGAACTTCGTTAGATTGTGTGCTGATGGACACGGATCAGGAATCCACTTTTGCTCTGGGAACATTCCACGCGCTCTGGAACATATATATTGAAGCGATCACCTTCGTTCAGATCACGTTACAATCATCCTTGACTCTGGTTCCCCAAACCTTGCTGACATCATGCTTAAGACACCCTCTTTGCATGTTACAACTGAGATGGCTGCATCTCGTGAGGGTTTCTGCAGACCTAGGTAAGAAATTTCTTGAAGGCTCTTGTCGGGTGGATCACCCATCCAAAGGCGGAGTAATAGAATCAACGCTTTAATTTGTGACAGTTTCTTGGAGGCCGGTGTGCACTTTACACCCCAGCTGTATATATATTAAAAAACAAAAAATAACATATTTCATCAACTATATAAGAACTAAATAAGATAGCACAAACACATACATAATTTGATTAGAAGACTAAGCTTATAAGAGCCAGTCGAATTAACCAAGTGTGCATCTTCTACATGAAGAGGAGCTATAGAATAACCAACAGGCAACGGTCCAAATCTCAGTTCATCATTGAATAGGTAGAGGGCACGATAAATTTCATATGGTGGCTAATGAATGCAGTAGGAAGAAGCGTGTTCACAATCCCCAGTAGGAAGAGGGCAGGATCGACGATCAGGCTGAGCCCAAGGCATATATAAAAAGTACTACAAAATCCTTTTTGGGTGTCAAAGAGAAGGTAACTTCTCCCATGACCGGTCTTGTACTGTTATTATATATGGTTAAGAGCATCTCCAGTCGCGTCCCTCAAAAAGCGTCCGGCATAAATGATTTGGGGCACGTTTGAGACCGCGCCGGACAAAAAGAGACCAAAAATCTGTACAAAAAAGAGGCCCTTTCCAGCCGCGTCCCTCAAACAGCGTCCGGATGCATGCATTTTAATAAAGGGGACCACCCCATGTGGGAAAAGTAGGTGAGAGAAAGTGTGGGAAAGAGACTAGCATGTGCGGGACCAGGGCTGCATGCACGCATATGGGCTCTCATTTAGTGTCGGCGTCCCGGTAGAGACTCTATACATAGAGTCTCTACCGGGGACGCCGGACATAAAATGAGGCTCTAATTAGCTTTGGGGGACGCGACTGGACAGCTTTTTTCCCCATTTCTTGTCCGCCGTCCCCCAAACGCCGTTTGGGGGACGCGACTGGAGATGCTCTAAAAAGGTTCTCTGAGATTCATTAGAATCCAAGGGATTCACATTTTTAGGTTGGTGTGTATAGTTCTTTCGATCTTTCTATATCCAGGAAGGCTCTAACATTTGTTTCAATGAGTTTATATGGCTGGGTAGGTGATTCCACTATTCAATAATAACATCTACCGTTAGAATATATTGTTCATAAAAAGCCGATACAAATCCACTTGTGTTCAGTTTTTACCTGCCTAATGTCTCTTCAAGCGGATTTGGTTGGGCCTCATCTTGTGAAATGTAATTCCCCATGAGGGTTGCTGTCTAAGGTCCAATTATCACACGTGCACCTCGAATTCAAATGGAATCTACGACTGAATGTGAAAAAATGAGTGGCCATACTGGAAAGAAGCCAGCAGTGCCGTGTTATTGATAGAGATAATTATGTGCATAACACCGAGAATACGAGTATGAAGACTTGAACTCAAACAGGCTGCTGCCTTAGTTCACATGACTGAATGGAAAGGCTTGGGTGTTTTAGAGTCTCAATATTAGCATGTCACCAACTGTTACTATAATGGCATGTTTGTAGCATGATGCCCGCATTCTTTCCCATCGTGCGCAGCCCATACCTCGCACTTACCTGAGCGGATTCCATCATGCGGGAAGGTTGCCGATGATTAACCTCCCATCAAGTTCACAAGTGGGACCCACGCTTGCCTAAGCCCTATCAGATTAGAGCTAATATGATGCTGACTGGTTAGCCGCGCTAACCTTATTCTGTTATACCGTGATGTTAATTATTTCCGAAAAATATTAGAAGAATGACCAATGGGCCCAAGTGTCCACCTTGTATATATAGATCAAATCCCCATTTTCACATGTGAACTTGAATGGTCAAGGATTGGAAGCATGGTTTAAAATAGTGTGCTAAATAAAATAGCGTCATCCTCTTTCAAACGCTATGGATGCTATATCGTGCTAATTGCGTGCTATATTTCAAATAGCGTTTTGAAAAAATAACAAATATAGCCTAAAAATAAAAGAGTTCACTAAAAAAATGTTGGATATTTAGTCCAAAAATGACTAAATCATACATACATAACCACATACAACAAATGGATCTCCAATTTTTCAGAAGGCTAACGTCAGCATTCCACAAGGCAACATCATAGGATAAATTATTTGTTAAGAATCTTCAGCATTAGAGATATTATGTTCTAATCTAGAAGAGAAACCAACAAATTGCAGTTCAACATCACGAAAAAGTGAAAGCAATTTATCTTGAAAAAATAGCACGTTAACACTATGAAGTTTTAGCGTGATATAGCATGCTATTTCACAAATAACATCATAGCAAGCAAAATTACTAAAATTTAGCGTGAATCCTCCATATACGATATAGCGTGCTATTAGCACGCTATTTTAAACCTTGATTGGAAGAGCTCAATATAAACCATGATACGGTCTTTTATGGTAAATATCTTACGGTTATCCCCTGAACCGAGTCAACAGGTCACGTGAACGGAAAAAACCAACTCAAGGCCCGATTTATCACCAAAAACACTTCAGTGGCCATTGACCAATGCTCATCTTGGAATAGTCCATTGACCAACGGTGAATTTACTCTAAAAAGTAGGTCCCTTGAATTTATAGATACGCAAAGGCCCAGTGTGCACTCTTTGTGATTTTATCATCTTGATGTGATGTTATGAGTTAGATAAATTCGCCTTTATCAAAGAAAGACTTTCTGTGAACATAAAATGGATCAAATCAGTTAGTCATTTGCAGAAAAATCAAAAGTTTCGGTGTTAAAGACAGTTGGAGACCGTATG
Organism: Lolium rigidum; assembly: GCF_022539505.1. Classification (NCBI taxonomy): domain Eukaryota; kingdom Viridiplantae; phylum Streptophyta; class Magnoliopsida; order Poales; family Poaceae; genus Lolium; species Lolium rigidum. The sequence goes on from NC_061514.1 coordinate 170,947,119, forward strand.
GTCTTTTATGTGGTTGAAATATATCAGTCCACTTATATTATCTGGAAAGGCGCTTCAGCCGATATTAAAATAATCGTATGACCGTGACATTGGCTGGTAGCTTTGATAAAACATTTAAAGAAGTGTTGGTCCATGCCATGTTGACGGTTAGACTAGTCACAAGAGAAGTATCATACACTAGTATCATGCATATAATACTAGTTTATGATACTAACCCCACAATGCATAGTATTATATGATAGTATCATAATATCATCATATTTAATGTTTTGTAGAATCTCAATGCAAATGTGTGTACATGATGTGTTTGCCATTAAATTTCTAGTTTTACGTGCTATGATACGGTATCATATTATGATACAACTCTCATCTCTCACCTCATTAATTGGTGTGCCACATCAAATTTTTGCCAACGTGGAATGCATGATACTACTTATGATACTCCTATTGTGGCTAGTCTTATATACATCTGGTTTGTTTCTCCCGGTTGCATTGCAGTGTTTTTTTTTTGTGGTGAGACACTAGCTAGTTAGTTAAGCACCGCAGGGCACATTTTACTAGAATATACTACCTCCGTTTCAAGGAATAAGGCACCCTCGTTTTACGTGTTTTTTTGTTTGAAAAAGAATTACTTCAAATAGATAAACATTGTTTGTATGAAATTAGTATCATTGAAAAGTTTTTTTCAATAGGAATCTAACGATACTAATTACATATAATATAATTAAAATTTTGTTGCTCAATTTTTATGGTCAAAGTTCATCTTGAAATACGCGTACGCATTATTTCTTGAAACGGAGGTAGTAATAAGTAAAACAGATAACTCGGTTCCCCCTCTCTTCCTCACCTTGCTATCTACTCCAATACAGAGTAAGACAGCAATAGCCAGGAAAAGGTGGAAAGCATGAGCAGAGCACAATTCGAACTCGTTCTCTTAGGCAAAGGCCGTCAGTTACGATTCATGCATGTTTCTTGTTCAGCCAGGTTCATGTATCTTAGGTCCTTACATAATTATAAAAATAGCCATGTAGCCATGCAGCCATGACTTCGCTCGGCTCGCTCTCGCCCCCCGCGCGGGCGAGAGGGAGCAAACCCTAGCGCCGCCGCCCGTCCTCCCTCCGCCTCCCCCTCCCCTCCGCCGCCGCCGGCGCGTGCCGCCGGGCGTTGCTCGTGTGGTGCCGGCGGCGGCGGCCGGCCATTTCCCGCGCGCGTGGCAAGGAGGCGCGGCGCTCGGCGCCCGCGGCGGTGTCCCTAGGCTAGGTGCTGGTCCGGCGCGGCCGGGTGGTTCTCGAGGCGGAGGTGCTGCTCCTTGGCGGCGGGGCAGCCGAGGTGGCCTGGCGGCGGGGGCAGCGAGGTCGCAGGCGGGCGGCTGGCTGCCGCGCCTCCCGGCCCGGATCCGGGCCCTGCGGGCCCCATCGCGGGTTGGGGTGGGCAGCCTCAGGTCCGGGTGCTGCTCCCCGGAGGTGGAAGTGGGGCGTCGGCGGGGATGGGTGGTGGCGGCGTTGCTCGCCGGCCAGCGCGCGGCGTGGCGGCGGAAACTTTACGGGCCGGGCGGGCCTGGCCGGGCCGGCAGGGGCTCGGTGTGTTTCTGCTGGCACGTCCGGTCTGCTACCGCGATGGCGGTGGAGGATGTTCCCTCCCGCGCGGCGGCGGTGCTGCTTCCCCTGACCCTGTTGTGCCCCTCCTTCCCTCGAGGCCTCGTGTCTGGGACCACAGTGCGACGGCGAGGATGGCTTCTTGATCGTGGTGGCGCATGCTGGTTGGTGGCAGTTGGGTGGAGCGCTTCGAGTTGTCTGAGGTGATGGTGGTTTGGGGATCGGGAGAAATCCCTGTCGGCTTGTTCGACGCCGACGCGGCGACGCCTGCGGGTGTCGTCTTTCCTTCCTGAAGGGCGTCGGGGTACCCCTACCCTATCCTCTCCACATACGGGGGGAAACCCTAGGACGAGTCCGGGCAGCAGCGGCGTCTTCGTCGCCTCCTTGTTGAAGGTGTTGCTTCGTATGCGATGACTCGATGTGCTAGGAAGCGGTGGGACTTCCCGGAGGGCGCAGCGATTGCGGGCTATCTTCGTTTTTCGTCAATCTATCGGTGTCGGCATTAGTTTCTTTTATATTTTCTCTCTTCTTTCTTTTGGGCTTGATGTGCTGTTTGCCCCAGCGTTGCTTGCTATCTTGTATCGGTTGGTTGCTATATTAATATAGCGGGGCGAAAGCCTGTTTCGAGGAGCCATGCAGCCATGTGCGGTAGAGTCTCTACATATACGCATGACAACTATTGTTGACCATATATACATAAAATATATGCTGGCATTCGCATTTTCAATGAGAAGCTAGTCGACATTTACACGCAGTTGTGACGAACCCTTATTAGATGCATATGTTTGCAATGACAAGCAAGTTATTTGTTGTTTTTCACACCCCATATCGATGACTGAGCTACATAAGGCATTCTTTGGCACCGTAGGTGTCTTGATGTTCACTCTCTTTATTTTTTGATGAAAGACAACTCCATTTCATTAAGAAAAAGTACAAAAGAACAAAAGGTTAAGGTGATTGCAACTGACTTCACAAGTAAAAGAAAATCTAAAGCTAGATATAGATGAGTAATACGTGTCAAACGTATCTATAATTTTTGATGTTCCATGCTTGTTTTACACTAATTTATATATATTTTGCTCATGCTTCGTTTTACTTTTATACATTTTCTGGCACTAACCTATTATCAAGATATCATAGTGCCAGTTCACTGTTTTCTGCTATTTTGTATTTCAGAAATGTTGTACAAGAAATATTCTCGGAATTGAACGAAACAAAAGACGGAGTCGCTATTTTACCGAAATGGAGACGGAGTCCAGAGGAGAGACGGAGGGGGACCAGGAGCCGGCCAGACCAACCCTAAGCGTGGTCTGGCCTTGGCACGCGCCTAGGGGTGGTGTGGGGCCACCTGGCGCCCACCGACCTCGCCCTTCCGCCTACAAATTGCCTCCGACGCGAAAACTCTAAAAAATCCAGTTTCCATCCATGAAAAGTTCCGTCATCGTCCAGACGAGTTTCGGGGGTCAGAAGTTCCTGTTCCGGCACCCTGCCGGGACGGGGATTGACCCCCGGAGCCATCTCCATTGACTCCACCGCCTCCACTTCGACTCCATGATGGTTCGTGAGTAGTTCCCCCTGGACTACGGGTTCTCGGCTGTAGCTACTTGGTACTCTCTCTCCCATGTACTTCAATACAATGATCTCATGAGTTGTCTTACATGATTGAGATCCATATGATGTAATCGGTGTTGTGTTTGTTGGTATCCGATAAATTATGAAATTATGATCAGATTGTTCATCATATTATCATACTACTGTTATTTAAGATCTTGCATGCTCTTCGGTACTTGTAGTTACCTTGATCAAGTAGTTACATGTATCTCCAAGAGGGAGTATTTATGCTTGATAGTGGGTTCATGCCTCTAATTTTCTGGAAGAGTGAAAATAACTTCTAAGATTGTAGATGTGATGTTGCTACTAGGGACAAAACAACAATGTTTTGTCTAAAAATAATTCTATTGTTTACTTTACACACATTGCTTAATGCGATAATCTGTTGCTTGCAACTTAATACTGGAAGGGGTTCGGATGATAACCTGAAGGTGGATTATTAGACATAGACGCAGTGGGATTACGGTTTATGTATTATGTTGTAATACCTAATTAAATACTACAGTAATCTTTATCTTCTCATAGAATGCATTGTCATGCCCTCACAATTATCAATTGCTCAACCGTAATTTGTTCACCCAACACATGTTATTTGGAGAGTTACCACTAGTGTAGATAGCTGGGAACCTCAGTCCTTCTGTCATCATCATTGCTCTACAGTCACTCCGCACTGGAATACTTTCTGGTGCCATCTCCTCTGTGCTAGTGTTGCTGTGTTACTATTGCCATTGCTCTCATATTAGTGCTGCTTTCACATCACCCATGTTACTAGTGATTTTCCAGGTGCAGCTGAATTGACAACTCCGCTATTAAGGCTTATAAGTATTCTTGACCTCTCCTTGTGTTAAATCAATAAATTTGGGTTTTACTTCCCTCGAAGACTGTTGCGATCCCCTATACTTGTGGGTCATCAAGACTATTTTCTGGCGCCGTTTCCGGGGAGGCATAACTCTACTCATAAGTTGACTTGGGAAGTACACTTTACTTGTCTCTCTGTTTTTATTTTATTTTGTCTTGTCTAGTTTATTATTATTTAGTTTATTTCTGTCTAGATGTGTTTTGTTTAGTTTACTTTTGTCTAGTTTATTTTTTCTTATTTTATTTTTCTTATATACCCGAAAATCCATAAAAATTTGAAAACCCGAAAATATAAAAAATTGTTGTTACGAAAGAACATGCTAAAACCTGTATGAAACATTTTATAAAGTACATAGAAACATATAAGTGTAAATTCATGAGAGGCGTGTTACAAAAGTTGGATCTAATTGCTAAAGTTTTGCTTAAACGCCATAAATTGTTGCTCTGAACAGGATACTAAACATCTTAAATTCTAATGCGGCTTTATTAAAAAAGTTTTAATTGTGAACTATCATTGAAATAAGTACATTCATTTTGGGTCTGGAGAATTAGAACAATATGTTTTATTTATGGGAGCTTCTGAAATAGAATCATTCATGTCTAAACATTATGAAACATGTGTTGCTTATAAAGACCTTAAAGATATTGTCTCTTCTATCCTTGATTATTTAGAAAATTTCAGCAATAACTGTTATATCATTGATTATAAAGAGAGACTCGGTCATGCACAAGAATGTATCCATAATTTGCAGGAACCTGTGGAAGAAGAAATTGCTGAACATGAAAACTCACTAGATGAAAAAGAGGAGGAGAGTGATGAACAAAATGAGGAAGAATGGATTAGCTACCCAAGCCTACCTTCTAATAAGAGTAACTCTTTATCCCTTACATTATTTGATTGTCTCCCATGCTTATCAAAGGAGGGTGAATGTTACGTTCATGTGGATTCTATTAAATGTTATGTCCCTTACATTACTCCATCCGTCTCAGTTTACTAGTCTTCCCCGTATCCCTAAGTCGTCAATTTAACCTATATAATTTAAATTATATAATGCAAAAAATATATCATTAGAAAATAGAACATCTAAACTTTCTAATGATATAATTTTTATAACATATAACTAATGCTAACTTGATCAAATTTGCAACCTAGAGGTACGTGCACGCCTAATAAACTGAGAGAGAGGAAGTACATATGTTAAATTTATGACCTAGAGATACGTGTTGGCCTTATAATCGCGAACGGAGGGAGTATGCAATATTTGAATATTTGATAACGAAAACATTTAAGTTCTGAACATGTGATTTTAGGTTAATGCCCATTTGTAACCATATAATATGCCCTTCCAACTCTCTTGGAGAGTTAAATCATCCCAAAATTTGATTGTGTTTACGTAAAAATATAATAATATTGTTGAAACTGAAAAAGTTTTAGAGCAACTCCAGCCGTTGGGCTCCCCAGGCCGAAATCCGGCGCTATTTAGCGTCGGATGGATGTATTTTTGGCCTGGGGAGGCCCATTTTCCCAGCGGCAAGCCGGCGAATTCAGACAAAACTAGGAGAAACTCGTTCAAACATAAGCGAAATTTAAAGATATTTAACTTATATAGGCGAGTTCGTACATATATAGGCCAGATGGAAACATAAACTAAAACTAATAGCGGCCTTCTACATGCCGAAATGGCGGTAGAAGGCCGTGTAGTCGGCGCCGTCGTCATCGTCGCTCGAGTTGCCGGCGTCCTCGTACGGCGGCGCCTCATACCAGCGGCTAGAACCTTGGCAAGGGTCGCCGGCGTGACGGCGTCAACCGGTAGAGGTCGTCGCCGCTGTTCTCCTCGAGCTTGATCAGCGGCACGGGCCTGGGCGCGGAGTTCGTTGCCGCGGCCGGTTCGGCGGAGCGGATGGCGCGTTGCCGCGCGGTAGCCAGGTCCAGCAGCCGACGCTGCTGCTCCGCCTCCTGCCGCTCCCAGTCCCGCCCGGACCAGTCGAGCGCGGCGTCGATGGGAAGCACGTTGTCGGTGGGGACCAGGTCGTTGAGCAACCTGGCGATCGCCTCCGCCACCGCGGCGTCCTCGGCGCGCTTGGCCTCCTCCTCGGCGAGCTGGTTCGCGGCGGTGGCGGCCTCCTTCTTCGACGACTTCCTCTTCCGCCCGCGTGATGGAGAGGAGGGTTGGTCGCGGGATGAGGGCACCGCTGCTGCGCCCTCTGGTCGGCGGTGGCGACGTCGGCTCCTTCTTGACGAAGCGCGGTGTCGATGGTAGAGGAGCCGATCCGCCGGACCTGGACGTGGACCTCCACCCAGACAAGCAGGAGGACGACGACATCCTCCTCGGCGTCCAGGAACTACCGTGCCAGCGCGGAACGGTAGCCGCCACCAGCGGCAGCATCCCCAGAACGGGGAAGTTCCCACCCTCGATGTGCGCGAGCACATTCTCGAGGGTTACCCCAGGCGCGCTCCACCACCTGTGGCGGCGTTTCCTAGCGGGAGGAGGAGGGGGACCGTTGTACGCGGCGAGCTCGCGTTCGTACCTTTGCCGGAAGAACTGCGTCCACACCTCGTAGTTGTCCGGCCAGAAGCACTCCTCCGCGCGCTTCTCGTACCGCGTCGATCTCCACCTCCAGGGCGGCGCGACCCATCGGCGGCGGGATCGGGACGCCGCCCGCGCTGAGTCGCCAACCTCCCGGCGCGCGGAAGTCCGGCGGCGCGGGGTAGCCGTTGTTGGCCGCTTGCTCTCGCTAGATGAGGTTGGGGGAGATTTGTGGTGAACAGAGAGACGGCGTGGTGAATGCGGCCAGATGCGGTAGTTTGGCGATAAATAGAGGGCGACGCGCGTGAAACCGAGGCGACGGCATTAACTCGCCGCGTGGAAGCTACGCGTCCGGCGAAGACTGACCGGCGGCAGGCTTTCACACAGCGCGCAGAAGATAATGCGATGAGGACGACGATCGGACTTTCTCGCCGACAAGTCGGGGCCACCAGCCGCGCGGGAAGTTTTCTCGGTGTTTCCCGCGCTTTCGTTTCGTCCGGAGTCCCCTAGCGCTCCGGGGGGGAGGGGGGGGGATGACCTGGGCTCTCCGGATGGACGAAAGCCCATCCGAACGAAAACGAGAAACCGGGGGAGCGACTGGACCGTTTTCGTCCATCCGGATGAAAAAATACATCCTGGGGGCCTCGTCAAGGAGACAGCTGAAGATGCTCTTATCATGAGAAAATATATATCGTCATGAATATAATGATGATAACTTGGTGGTATGAATAACGATGCCCTTTTAACCTAACACACGGTCAAACATAGAAATGCTTGACCTTCCAAGAGGTGGAAGGACATGAATTCTTTGGTGGAAGGACGGACCATCTGCGATCTGGCTACAATATAATACGGAGGTATATAGTTTGTGCTTTCATAAATCATATGGTACATGCATGCAAGGAGCTGAGCTGTGACATAGTACATGCCAAAACTAGCATGATCATTTCTCCTTGCTACTGATCATACTTACAAAGTAGCATGGTTTTCTTCTTGCTGTCGACCATTCTAGCTACTGACATGGTGGCTTGCTACCACACAACGTAGCTCCATCATGCCACATGCAAATCTACCGGCACCCTCCCTGCCGCAGTGCCGCATGCAATGGCTCCTAGCAGACCCAACGGGCAAGACCCAGTAAATAATTCGATGTATATCTATATTCGATATATATCCATTTGAAGAAAAAAATTGTTATGTGTTTAAGAAGCTTCGAAGAAGAAAAATATCTCAGCCTTTGTAGCTAGAGAGAATATGTTCCACCCAGGTGTCGAGCCTAAAACGGTAGCCATCCGGTCGAGGCCTTTTCGAGCGTGTGGTTCTGCGCGGGAATAGGAGTGAACCGGTCCAGCCGTCAGCAGAGGAGCACTTGTGACGGATGGTTATCCCCGCCGACGTCCCTCTCGCCGCGCGCGCAAGTGGCACTCCGGCGACCGACCAGCGTCGCCGTCCGGCCGGAGGAATGTTAGGGCGCGGGGCCGGGAGGTTGATATCAAAAAGGCCAGCGTTGTGGCCACGTGAGGCGGCACGCCCGTGCCCCCGGCCACGTGCTCGCGCACGCGCGCCGTCGGCGTCGGAGGCCCACCGCATCCTCTCGCGGTAGCGCCCCACGAGAGCGACCACGTACGTCGTCGTCTACAGGGCCCTATGGAGGTCCTTCCTCTCGCTCTCTGTGTTGTCGCTGTGGTGTTGGGAAGAAAATCCTATACGACCTACCCAGGCGAGCGATCGACACCTGGAAAAACAAATCTCAACGCAGCTGGTCACCTATTCCCCACCTCCTGTTACCATATCCCTAATTCTCCGTTTTATTCTCCAGCATCACCTCTGGACGCCGCCGCGATTCAACTGGCCGCTGTGTCGCGGATCCGCCAGCACTCGATGCTATCCCTCCGGCGTCCACGGACACACTCGTCCTTCACAGGCGGCGTAAGTCCTGCACGCCGTCGTCGCTCACGGTACCACTGCCGCGTCCGTGCCAAGCGGCCGAACACAAGGTCCACTGCCGCGTTCCCCAGATCCATGGGGATCGGATATGATGTTACAGCTCGAGCGCGTCAACATACATGACCAGAGCTGACCAGAGCTAAGTGAACAACTCTCCTATCGGGCTATGGGCCTTCTGGTACGGGAACTCCCCGGTGTGTACAGCCCCGCCCAGCTCACCTTTATCTTCATTCTCTTCTCTCTCCCTTTTTTTTTTGATTTGTTTTTAAAGAGATGTGTAGGAGAAGAACATGTGCCACTAGCAAAACCCGACCTTAGTGAAGAGGTAATGCCCTAGAGTCAATATTAATTATTATCAATGTTTATTTTTTATACTATAACTGCTATGCGTCTTCAATATAAGATTCAAACACTAGTAGAAAAAAGGCTAGCTTTTGGCCGAAAACAAAAAGGACCGGGTCCAAAATGCACCCCCACACGCAGTTTTTCTTCAAAATAGATAACTCTAAAGAAATAACCACCTTCAAATTTTTTTTGGTGGCAACCAAAGTTAAAAGGTGAACCCAATATTTGGATGCCACCGAAGTAAGAAACTTTAGAGCCGGCTATAGAAATTAGTGAGTCGCCCCTTAAAATGCACATGGCCTAGGGTTAAATTTTTAGACGGGCTAAAATGGTGAGCGCATATGATGTCTATATGCTAGCAACCATCCTACACCTACGGGCTCTGCTTACGGATTCTGCTTATGGACAAGTCGTGCCCTAATGTGATTGGGCTGGATTGGGGTTGGTTAATTTTCTAGCAAATCACAACGCATAACTCCTCAACACCCTCATCCCGTAAACCCATTCCGTAGATAAAGTGCCCGTAAATGCAGCATTGCTGATATGCTAGCCCCTTCGACTCCAGCTGGCATACAGACCGTTGTAGTGGTGCAAGCCGGGGTTCCTGTGAAACCCGGAAAATTTAGGTGTGTAAAAGGTGTGTGTTTTTCCCTTTTCTATAGGCGTTGGCGGAGGTGTGTGCCGGGCTCGTGGCGGCGGCACGTGATGGCACTATCTAGTTGGTGGTGGTGTGTGGTGGGGTCGGCAGTAGTGGAGGTGGATGCGTGAAAATGAGCGTGTTCACATACACATGGGTCCCGTGATGTCGGACTTGTGTTCGGTGTGCGGCTATGTTGTCTTGGGAGGAGACATTTAAGCTCGTAATGGCCATGAATGAAATGCATTAATTAATAGGTACATACTGGATATCAATAATTGCAACGTGTCATCGCCACAAGGTGTCTCGTGTCCCTAGGTTGCCGACCCACGTATTCGTTGATGTCAGGGTAGACGACAAATGTGATGTCGATTGACCGGACTAACATCTTAATTATTGTCCCGATAGCTTAATCATTGGCCAAACCAGTCAATCATTGGTCTGATAGGCGGCGATCGCCAACTAGGAGGCCTCCAAATGACGGCTATTTCTGTCACGACGAGCCAGGTCGAGCAAGCTCTAGGCTTAGGCTTGGCCATCATGGATCCACGGCAGTCGCGCCAAACCGCCAGTCTGGCCATCCTTGACGCGAGGTTTTCTGCAGATTTTCAAACCATCAGTATTACGTGTTCGTGACAATATTTTGACATTCCCGAACAATGTCAAACCGTCAGCAAAAACAAGGTGTGTTGTATTTTGGGCGAGCCACAATTTCCATGGCCAAGGGTATAAAAGGAGCAGTAGTTGAAGGAAGAAGAGAGAGACGGATGTGCATCGGAAAAAGAATCCAACACACACACATACTTAATCCACCACCCCGCCGAGAAGCTCATGGGAGTACTAGTAGTTGATAGGTAGCTTATCTTTAGGCTCTTAGAGCTTACCCACCATTTTAATTTCAACCTATAGTTGTATTTTACCTGGAACAAACTCGACACGCTAGCTAGACTTTTAGTCGTTGTCCATCATACATCTCTACTACTTATCTCTATCTCTACTACTTAAAAAGTCTAAACTGTTTCCGTATTCTGCCAATACGTTTGGTCGTCCCTGTTCCTTTCGTCGTCCTCTCGTCGTACTCCCGTTCCGCGTCGTCCTTCCCACAAACGTTTCCGTGGGCCGTGGCTTCGTCCTCCCGCAAACATCGCTGCATTCAACCGACACAGCGCCCCCGCCTCCATCTCTCTCTCCCATCGTCACGCAACCCTAGAACCGAGCAGCCCTCCGCCGCCAGTCTCGCATCCTCGCCCAAGTCGCCTCCCGCTGTCATCTCCCTGGAAAAGTTCCCGCAGTCTCACCTCCTCGTTGCCGGACTCCCGACCTGTTATCACCAGAATTTGACCGGATCAGAGGTGGGCCGCGATTGAGGATGGGCTTGAAGGATATACATAGAAGAAATACATGAATCGGCCTTGTGTATCAAGTTTGGGCTAGTTTGCCCGTGTATCTGTAACATAGTAGGATACGTGTCGTTTAGAAGTTAGAGTTTAACCCGTGCACGGTTAGGTGCACGCCTGAATTAGAAAGTCCCCCGGACTATAAATATGTATCTAGGGTTTATGAAATAAACAACAATCACGTTCACCACAAACCAATCTAGGCGCATCGCCAACTCCCCGACTCGAGGGTTTCTTCCGGGTAAGCACCATGCTGCCTAGATCGCATCTTGCGATCTAGGCAGCACACGTTTATTCGTCGTTCATGCGTTGCTCGTACTGAAGTCTTTTTGATGGCGAGCAACGTAGTTATCATAGATGCTTTAGGGTTAGCATTGTTCATCATATCATATGCTATCGTCGTGCAACCCTTAGGCATCTAGCCGCCCTTACGCCTATCTTGGGTGTAAGGGCGGCACCCGCTTGATCATTGTTTAGTAGATCCGATCCGTTATGATTGCTCCTTGTTCTTCAAGGATTAGTTTAATATCTGCATCGTTAGGCCTTACAAACGGGTCGAAGGATCCGAGTGGCGCGTAGGGTGTAGTTTGCTAGCCCTAGACAGGATGTTCCGAGGATCAACTTCGTGTTGGTTTTTAGGCCTTGTCTAGGGTCGGTTTACGATCACCGTGCGTGGCCGCCAGGCTCGATCACGAGTAGGATGTTCCGATTATGCGGTGAAAACCCCAAATCGTAGTAGGTCGCTTTAGCTTCATCTTGATCAAGCAGGACCACCATCTGATTGTACACCTCGTACGCATCATGGGCGGATCGGCTCCTTGAGCCGATTCACAGGACAACCTGAGAGCCGATCGAGGCTCGTATTTAACGTTTACGTGTATGCCATGCAGGAAACTAAGCGAGGCATCATCCAACACCTTCCTGACCAGGTATAGGTCAGGTGGCACGCCCTTGCATCAGCATCGGACATGCGTGCAGAAGGCTTTGCGGGCCGTCGCTCGGAGGGACCAGGGCCAGCCGTAGTCCTGGGAGATTCCCGGCTCTACGGTGTTGCCCGTCGCTGCCCGCCGGTGGGTTTCTGACCGCAACACATTCTGGCACGCCCGGTGGGACGATCTTCGACATCAACCGCGCCGCCATCTACATCTGAGATGGCGGAAGGCTCTCCGGTCAAGTACGAGGATCTGACTGAGGAGCTCAAGAAGAAGCATGACGAGATCAAAGCGGTCCTCGAAGCCGACCTCATCGGCTCTTTCCACAGAACCCGCTCACATGGCATCAGGTGGAAAGGGTTCTCGCCTGAAGGCGCGCTCGGTGGAGAGGACCTGTCCACCCCGTCAGAAGAACGCACCAGGTCACTGCGTCAGGAGATCAACTTCATGGTGGCTCATTCGCTGCACCGCCATTCTGAGAGCCTGGTGAACACTTTGGAGCGTGTCTGATACGTCCAATTTGCATCACTATTTTATATCATAATTTGTTGTTATTCATTGATATATTTCATATTGGGACACAATACTTATGTTATTTCATCTATTTTGCATGTTTCATGATTATTTGGAGATCGAGCACCGGAGCCAGGATTCTACTGGAAAAAGCACCGTCAGGATGCAATATTTCGGAATATTCAATGTTATGATATTTAAGTTGTGGTGTTATTCTTCTAGTGGTGTCGTGTGAACGTCGACTACACGACACTTCACCATTTATGGGCCTAGGGGAATGCATCTTGTACTCGTTTGCCAATTGCGGGGTTGCCGGAGTGACAAAAACCTAAACCCCCGTTGGTATATCGATGCAGGAGGGATCGCAGGATCTCAGAGTTTAAGGCTGTGGTTAGATTTATCTTAATTACTTTCTTGTAGTTGCGGATGCTTGAAAGGGGTATAATCACAAGTATGTATTAGTCCTAGGAAGGGCGGTACATTAGCATAGGTTCACCCACACAACACTTATCAAAACAATGAAGATTAATCAACTGTATGTAGCGAAAGCACTAGACTAAATTCCCATGTGTCCTCGAGAACGTTTGGTCATTATAAGTAAACAAACCGGCTTGTCCTTTGTGCTAAAAAGGATTGGGCCACTCGCTGCAATTATTTCTCTCGCATTTTACTTACTTGTACTTTATTCATCTGTTACATCAAAACCCCCTGAATACTTGTCCGTGAGCATTTACGGTGAATCCTTCATCAAAAGCGTGCTGTCAACACCTTCTGCTCCTCGTTGGGATCGACATTCTTACTTATCGAAGATACTACGATACACCCCCTATACTTGTGGGTCATCAAGACTATTTTCACGGTGCCGTTGTCGGGGAGTGAAGCGCTATTGGTAAGCGGAATTGGTAAGGAAAACCTTTACTGTTTGTGCTGATTTTATTTCTACTTTGCTTGCTATAAGTCATTATGGAGAGATCTTCTCTTCAATTTCTATTTGGGAAATCTACTACTACTGCAACGGTAGTGGATGAGGCGCCAGGTGAGGAAGTAATACCATATAAAATACCTACGAAAATTATTGAACATGTTATGGATAACCGCTATGAAGGGGATGGAAGCTGTCCATCCTGGTGATCATTTACTTGTTTTTGCATGAATTATGCGGGTTATTCAAATGTGCGAGGTATTGCTATGAATGAAGTTAGGAAGAAACTATTCTCTATATCGTTGTCTGGTAAGCGGCGCATTGGTATAAATTGCTGAAGAATGGTGATTCTCTTGATTGGGAGGACATTGTGCCTTTATTTTATTCCAAATTCTATCCTCCAAGTGAAATTCACAAAGATCGGAACCGCATATATAATTTCTGGCCTCATGATGGAGAGAGTATTGCCCAAGCTTGGGGAGATTGAAGTCTTTAATGCTCAAATGCCCCATTCATGAGCTTCCGGTAATGTTATTATTGATAATTTCTATGCAAGACTTTCTTTTCAAGACAAGACCTTGCTGGATACTTCTTGTTCTGGATCATTTACACGCAACAAGGAAGAGTTTAAAAGGGACCTTCTTGATCGGATCCAAGAAAATACTGAAGGTTGGGAGAACGACAAGGATAGAGAATCAGGTATAATTTATGATTATAAATGCATTGAAGCTTTTATGGATACTGATACATTTCGTAATATGAGTGCTACATATGGTCTTGATTCTCAAGTTGCTGCAAATCTTTATAAAGCTTTTGCCTCTCATTATGAATTGCCTAAGAAGAATTTTGATAAGTATCATGAACCGTATAAAGATAAAATTGATTCATCTATTAATAAGTGTGTTGTAGTTGAAACTGCTGATCGTGTTATTCCTGAAGCTTATATTGAAAAAACTCCTTTTCCTGCTAAAATGAAAGAGTACTCTGTTATAAATAGTGCGGTTCATAAAAGTGAAAAGAAACCTATAGAACCTGAAGAACAAATAAAAGTTGAACCTCTCTGTTGCAATTGTTAAAGATCTTGTGACTCGAAAATGTGGAGGATGGTCATATTATTTTCTGTGAAGATGCTTCTAATATTGTTTCACATCCTAATAAACCCAAACAAGCTAGTGTTCCTATGCTATCTCGTTAGAATTGGTGATCATTGCTATTATGGTTTATGTGATATTGGTGCAAGTGTTAGTGCTATTCCTTATGAGCTTTACACGAAGATTATGCACGAAATTGATTCTTGTGAACTTGAAGATATTGATGTGGTTATTCAGGTGGCTAATAGAGAAACTATTTCTCCAATTGGTATTGTTCGAGATGTGGAAGTTCTATGTGGTAAGATTAAATATCCTGCTGACTTTTTGGTACTTGGTTACTGCTTGCTAGCGATTATTGTCCTATCATTTTTGGTAGACCTTTTCTAAATACTTGTGGAGCTATTATAGATTGCAAGAAAGAGAAAATTTTGACTAAATTTGCTGGTGAATCTTATGAGTTTAACTTCTCTAAATTTCCTAAAACTCCCTATAAAGCTGATTTGCCTAGTAATGATTTTAAAATGGAGGAGTGTGCATCTATTGTTCTTGTTCCTAATAATCCTTTGCAGCAACATTTGGAGAATAGCGAGAGTGAAGTTTTTAGGAAAGAAAGAGATGAGCTTGAGGAGATTTTTCTTCGCCAACCTATTCTCAAGCATGATTTACCGGTGGAAGACTTGGGTACAACACCGCCACCAAAGGAAGATCCTGTTTTTGATTTAAAGCCTTTGCTCGATAATCTTAAATATGCTCATATTGATGATAAGAAAATATATCCTGTTATTATTAGTTCTAAGCTTACGAGTTTGAAGAAGAAAGATTATTGCAAATATTGAAGAAACACCGAGGTGCTATTGGCTATACTCTTGATGACTTGAAGGGGATTTCTCCCTCTATTTGCCAACACGCCATTAATATGGAAGATGATGCGAAGCCTGTTGTTGAACCTCAGCGTCGTCTAATTCCCAAGATGAAGGATGTGGTAAGAAATGAGGTATTACGACTTCTTGAAGTTGGTATTATATATCCTATTGCTGATAGTAGATGGGTTAGTCACCGTGCATTGCGTTCCTAAGAAAGGAGGAATGATCAGTTGTGCCTAATGATAATGATGAGCTCATACCTCAAAGAGTAGTTGTAGGGTATAGAATGTGCATTGATTATCGAAAAGTTAATAAAGTTACTAAGAAAGATCATTACCCTTTACCATTTATTGATCAAATGCTAGAAAGGTTATCTAAAAATACTCATTTTTGCTTTCTTGATGGTTATTACGGGTTTTCACAAATTCTTTGTTAAAGCTAAAGATCAAGAGAAAACCACTTTTACTTGTCCCTATGGAACTTATGCTTATAGGCGTATGCCTTTTGGTTTATGTAATGCTCCTGCTACTTTTCAAAGATGCATGTCTGCTTTTTTCATGTATTTTGTGAGAGTATTGTGGAAGTATTCATGGATGATTTTTCTGTCTATGGGAATTCTTTTGATAGTTGCTTGCGAAACCTTGATAAAGTTTTGCAGAGATGTGAAGAAACTAACCTTGTTCTTAACTGGGAGAAACTAACCTTGTTCTTAACTTTATGGTTAATGAAGGAATTGTATTGGGACATAAAATTTCTGAGAGAGGTATTGAAGTTGATAGAGCTAAAGTTGAAGCTATTGAGAAGATGCCCTATCCAAGGGATGTTAAAGGTATTCGTAGTGTTCTTGGACATGCTTGGGTTTTATAGGAGATTTATTAAAGATTTCTCCAAGATTTCAAAGCCTCTTACTAATCTTCTTCAAAAAGATGTACCTTTTGTTTTTTATGATGATTGTAAGGAAGCTTTTGAAACTCTAAAGAAAGCCTTAACAATCTGCTCCTATAGTTGAACCTCTGATTGGAATTTACCATTTGAAATTATGTGTGATGCTAGTGATTTTGCTTGTAGGCGCTGTTCTTGGACAGCGAGTAGATAAAAAATTAAATGTTATTCATTATGCTAGTAAAACTCTTGATGCTGCTCAAAGAAATTATGCTACTACTGAAAAAGAATTGTTAGCTGTAGTCTTTGCTTGTGATAAATTTAGATCTTATATTGTTGATTCAAAAGTTACAATTCATACTGATCATGCTGCAATTAGATACCTTATGACAAAGAAAGATGCTAAGCCGAGGCTTATTAGATGGGTGCTTCTTTTGCAAGAATTTGATTTACATATTGTAGATAGGAAAGGTGCTGATAATCCTGTTGCTTGATAATTTGTCTAGATTGGAAAATATTGCTTATGATCCTGTTCACTGTTAATGATAGTTTTCCAAATGAACAATTGGCTGTAATAAAGGTGAGCTCGTGAGACAGATCCTTGGTATGCTGATTATGCTAACTTTATTGTTTCCAAGTACTTGCCTCCAACCTTTTCAGCTCAGCAGAGGAGGAAATTCTTTTATGATTTGAGGCATTATTTCTGGGATGACCCACACTTATATAAAGAAGGAGTGGATGGTATTCTGCGAAGGTGTGTTCCCGAATATGAACAAAAAGAGATATTGAGTAAATGTCATGGCAGTGCTTATGGAGGACATCACGCCGGAGATAGAACCCCGCAAAAGGTTCTACAATCAGGTTTTTATTGGCCAACTCTCTTCAAAGATGCAAGGAAGTTTATTTTATCTTGTGATGAATGTCAAAGGGTTGGTAATAATTCCAGACGCAATGAAATGCCTATGAATTATACTCTTGTTATTGAACCGTTTGATTGTTGGGGATTTGACTTCATGGGACCTTTTCCCTCTTCAAAAGGTAATACTCATATACTTGTTGCTGTTGATTATGTTACTAAATGGGTGGAAGCCATACCTACAAAAAGTGCTGATGGTGAGACCTCTTTAAAAATGCTTTTGGATATTATTTTTCCTAGATTTGGAGTACCTAGATATATTATGACTGATGGAGGTTCTCATTTTATTCATGGAGGTTTTAGAAAAACTCTTGCTAAGTATGGTATTAATCATAGAATTGCTTCCGCTTATCACCCTCAAAGTAGTGGTCAAGTAGAATTATCAAATAGAGAAATTAAATCTATCTTGCAGTAAGACCGTTAATAAATCTAGAAAGAATTGGGCTAGTAAATTGAAAGAAGCATTATGGGCTTATAGAACTGCTTATAAAAACCCCATGGGAATGTCACCTTATAAAATGGTTTACGGAAAAGCTTGTCATTTACCTTTAGAACTAGAACACAAAGCTTATCGAGTCGTTAGAGAATTAAATAAAGATCCTAAACTTGCCGGTGGTAAGAGGTTGCTACAATTAAGTTCTCTAGATGAATGGAGAAGTGAAGCTTATGAAAATGCTAAACTCTTTAAAGAAAAAGTTAAAAAATGGCATGATAGAAGGATCATCAAAAGAGAGTTTAATATTGGGGATAAAGTCCTATTGTATCGGTCTCGTCTCGGATTCTTTGCGGGGAAATTACTCTCGAAATGGGAAGGACCATATGTTGTTGAGGAGGTGTATCGTTCAGGAGCAATTAAAATTAGCTCTCTCCAAGGCAATGCTACGCAAGTAGTGAATGGGCAAAGACTCAAGCATTATATCTCAGGTGATTCTTATAATGTTGATGTTGATATTATTCAAGTGGAAACACCGGAGGCTTTCATCAAAGGACAAATTGACGGTCCGCCAGAACTCGACTTTGAATAGGTAACGTGATCTGGTAATGAAAAGTTCGCGATTTACTTTCCGAACAATATTTTTGCTGTTTTTGGAAAATATGAAAAATTACGAGATCGAAACGGAGTGGAAAGGACGCACGAGGGCGTGCCACCACGAGCCGGCGCGGGCCCCGGCCTGGCCGCGCCGCCCTATGGTGGCACCGCCTCGTTGCCCCTTTCCGACTACGGGTTCGACTCCGGTACTTTCCGTTTGATCTGAAATTTTTTATTATAAAATCCCCCCGACCCCTGGAGGTCCGTATATCGTTTTCTCGACGTGTTTTGTTTCGAGTCTGTTTACGCCAGGATCTCGTTTTCAGTTTAGAAGCACCATGGTCTCCAAGAACAAGGGCAAGGAGCTTCCGGATGAAGATAATCAAGATCGTGAGTGGAAAGAAGAGGACAAGAGCGTCAAGGAAGAAGCAAGGGAGGATGAAGAGGAAGTCGAATAAGTTCCGCAAGAGCGCCCGCGCACCACCATTGCAAGCATCGGAGTGGTGTCAGACTCGTTCAACGCCAAGAAGAGCGCACGGATTAGGACCGGAGGAGGATTTCCCCGTCATTACCTAGCTCCAAGGACATCTTCTTTGGGCATTCACCATCCCTTCCGCAATCTAATCTACAATAATCAAATTGAAAGGACCCCCAAGGCAGCATTGCCTAGCAATTGGGATATAGATCGTTCTAACACTGCAGGAAGGGCGAAGCCTGAAGCTGAAGGTTGGGGAAATAACTCCAAGGATTGGGACTCGCCGTCGGACATACTTCTTAATCGCGTCGAGCACAATTCGGAGATGATCCGCAACCTTATGTACAAGATTGACGACCTTCAGGAGCTTGTGGAGAAGCTTGTGAGGAATTCATCACCACCATCGCCAAAGGAGTAATCCATCATCGGTATTGGCATCCCCTTGGTTTGTTCCAAGCTTGGGGAGTGTCGCGGTATCACATTATCACTACCTTTTACTTTTTACTATCAAGTAGTGTCATATCATGAGTAGGGAAGTTATCGTATGAGATGGGTTGCAGTGTGGAAGTATCTCTCCTTTAGTTTGTCTATGTATCCCTTGGTGTGAGTTATCGTTATGGAATATTAATGAGAAGTCTTATCATTTACATATTGCACGCCTTATTTTACTTTGCAATTTCTACTATATGATTGATCTTGATTTTAGTATTGGTACCACTTTGGGAGCATTAAGTAAATCTATTTGGTTTTGGCAAACTTAGCAATGGTCAATAGTAACAACACTTTGAGTTCAAGAAGAATAGAGGAAATACATGTAGAAGATGTTATTATCTTTCTTATCAGTCCTTAGCTTAGTATTCTAGAGTTAAAACTGTTTGTGCTTACAAGTAAGATGCATGATTGTTTCTATCACATGTATATTTGTTTGTTTCCCTCAACTCCTATGCTTGCTATTTAACCTTGCTAGCTAAAGACCTGTACTGAGAGGGAATACTTCTCGTGCATCCAAACCTGAACCCAAACCTATGCCATTTGTGTCCACCATATCTACCCACTGCATGGTATTTTCTGCCATTCCAAGTAAATACTTCATGTGCTACCTTTAAACGATTCAAAACTTATTACTCCTTATTTGTGTCAATGTTTTATAGCTCATGAGGAAGTATGTGGTGTTTTATCTTTCCGTCTTGTTAGGCAGCCTCCACTAAAGGACTAGTGGCTTCATCCACTTATCCTATAATTTTGCAATAAGAGCTGGCAACGGGGTTCCCAGCCCCAATTAATCAACTTTCATTAATAATTCTCTTCACATGTTTTGCCCTGATTCATCGGTAAGCAACTTAATTTTGCAATAGACACTCCTCCATGGTATGAGATTGTTGGAAGGCACCCGAGGATTCGGTTAGCCATGGCTTGTGTAAGCAAAGGTTGGGGGGAGTGTCATCCTTAAATAAACTAAAGTACATGTGTAAACAAAAGAGAAGAGGGATGATCTACCTTGCTGGTAGAGATAACGTCCTTCATGGGAGCCGCTCTTTGGAGGTCTGTTTGGCAAGGGGTTAGAGTACCCGCTACCAGTCGTTGACAACAACAAACACCTCTCAAAACTTTACTTTTATTCTCTTTATATGATTTCAAAACTGAAAAAGCTCTAGCACATGATTTAATCCCTGTTTCCCTCCGCGAAGGGCCTGTCTTTTACTTTATGTTGAGTCAGTAAACCTATTTCCCTCCATCTCAAGCAAGCATTTGAGTTGTTGTGATCAAACTATTATATTGTGATTTGCTTCATCATGTTTTTACTCTTTCTTGTTTAGTACAAGTTTTACCTGAATGATTATAGCTTTGAAAGTCATCAATGATTAATATGATTGAGTATGCAAGTTTACCATAAGCTTTAATATGAGAGCGCTGCTCAATAGATAAGTATAATCTGTTAACTGTTCTCTGACCAAGAACAAAGTTTGCCATCACCAATTATGATTTCTTATGCACCTTTATTTGTGATTACCTTATACTTGTTTCAAGTTGAGTTATATGAGGAAGTTGTTTACTATAATGTCTTGTGTGAATGAATATGATGCTTCTTGTCCGTATTTTATTTATCGACTCTTCACTCCATGAACATGTGGTCCTGTTCATTGAGTTCAGTTTCGCTTGGGGACAAGCGAAGTCTAAGCTTGGGGGGAGTTGATACGTCCAATTTGCATCACTATTTTATATCATAATTTGCTGTTATTCATTGATATATTTCATATTGGGACACAATACTTATGTTATTTCATCTATTTTGCATGTTTCATGATTATTTGGAGATCGAGCACCGGAGCCGGGATTCTCGCTGGAAAAAGCACCGTCGGGATGCAATATTTCGGAAGATCAAGCTGTGGAAGGAAGTTTTACCAAAAATCCTATTTTTCCGGATGACGAAGGAAGCCGGAAGGGGAGCCAGCCTGGACCCATGGTGGGCCCACACCATAGGGTGGCGCGGCCCATGGCTCGGCCGCGCCACCATGTGGTGTGGGGCCCCCACAGCCTCTTTCGCCTCCTTTTCTTCGCGAATCCCTTCGTCCCGAAGACCTAAGCCACGGAGGAATCCTCACGAAGGGTTACGGCCGCCTCGCGGGGCGGAGAACACCGAGAGAGAAAAGAGCTCTCCGGCGGGCAGGAATCCGCCGGGGAAATTCCCTCCCGGAGGGGGAAATCGACGCCATCGTCACCGCCATCGAGCTGGACATCATCTCCATCACCATCATCATCATCTCCACCATCATCACCGCCATCTCCACCGCTGGACATCGTCATCGCTGTAGCAATTTGGGTTTGATCTTGATTGTTTGATAGGGGAAACTCTCCCGGTACTGATTTCTACTTGTTATTGATGCTATTGAGTGAAACCATTGAACCAAGGTTTATGTTCAGGTTGTTATTCATCATCATATCACCTCTGATCATGTTCCATATGATGTCTCGTGAGTAGTTCGTTTAATTCTTGAGGACATGGGTGAAGTCTAAATGTTAGTAGTGAACTATGGTTGAGTAATATTCAATGTTATGATATTTAAGTTGTGGTGTTATTCTTCTAGTGGTGTCGTGTGAACGTCGACTACACGACACTTCACCATTTATGGGCCTAGGGGGAATGCATCTTGTACTCGTTTGCCAATTGCGGGGTTGCCGGAGTGACGAAACCTAAACCCCCGTTGGTATATCGATGCAGGAGGGATCGCGAGGATCTCGAGTTTAAGGTCTGTGGTTAGATTTATCTTAATTACTTTCTTGTAGTTGCGGATGCTTGCAAGGGGTATAATCACAAGTATGTATTAGTCCTAGGAAGGGCGGTACATTAGCATAGGTTCACCCACACAACACTTATCAAAACAATGAAGATTAATCAACTCGTATGTAGCGAAAGCACTAGACTAAACTCCCATGTGTCCTCGAGAACGTTTGGTCATTATAAGTAAACAAACCGGCTTGTCCTTTGTGCTAAAAAGGATTGGGCCACTCGCTGCAATTATTTCTCTCGCATTTTACTTACTTGTACTTTATTCATCTCGTTACATCAAAACCCCCTGAATACTTGTCCGTGAGCATTTACAGGTGAATCCTTCATCAAAACTGCCTGTCAACACCTTCTGCTCCTCGTTGGGATCGACATTCTTACTTATCAAAGATACTACGATACACCCCCTATACTTGTGGGTCATCAGTGTCGCTCTGCGCGTGATCCAGGAAATCATGAGCCATCAGTATTCTCCGTCAGGACCAGCTCTGGGGACTTACCAAGGAGAGATTCCACTCCAGTCCCGTCCACCGCTGCCGTTCGCGTTGGCAGCACCAGAAGTGCCGAATTCACCGGCATCCGCCGTTAACATGGTGGGGCTCGCTTACCCTGGAGGGTGCCCGCCAAGATTCTCGTTCAACATCAACATGATAGGGCTCGGGCACCACCCTGGCAAGGACAGTGACGAGGGTAGCTGCTCTCACAGCGAAGACAAGGAGGAAGCTGTTCCACGCGATCGGCCCCGACACCTCCACAAAACCCTGGTCACAATCAAGATGAAGGCCGATGCCAGCGATCGGCCCGCATTATCCGTACCACATGCTCACCCTGTATGTGGTGTCGACCTCACAGGTGACGGAAAGCTAGGATATGGGTTCACATCGGCTGACGAACTAGAGGAAGTCGACATCGGTCCTGGGGATAAGCCGCGACCAACCTTTATCAGCAAGAAGCTAGATCCACATCTTAGGGGTCAGATGATAGCTCGCTAAAAGAATACCCAGCATTGCTTCGCGTGGGATTACACAGAGATGCCTGGGTTGGACAGGAGCATCATTGAACATCGGCTTCCCCTTAAGAAAGGGTTTCGGCCGTTCCAACAACGAGCATGTCAGATGAAGGCCGAAATTCTGGAAGAAGTCAAGAAAGAGATCGAGAAGATGTTGGCCGCCGGGTTCATCAGGCCATGCAGGTACGCTGAATGGATCTCCAGTATCGTTCCTGTAGAAAAGAAAGACGGCCGATGGCGTGTGGCCATCGATTTCCGAGATCTCAACAGAGCCACTCCAAAAGATGAATATCCGATGCCTGTGGAAGAAACGTTGATCAATGCAGCTGCTGGCCATAAGGTGTTGAGCTTCATGGATGGCAACGCCGGCTATAACCAAATTTTCATGGCTCAAGAAGATATACACAAGACCGCATTCAGAGTGCCAGGAGCAGTAGGCTTGTTTGAATATGTAGTCATGACCTTCGGGTTGAAGAATGCTGGTGCAACGTACCAAAGAGCCATGAATTATATATTTCACGATCTGATCGGCAAGTTGGTGGAAATCTACATCGATGACGTGGTGGTCAAGTCTCGTCTCCATGGAGGGACACTTGGATGATTTGCGACGCATCCTAGACCGAACTCGGAAGTTCGGACTGAGAATGAATCCGAAGAAGTGTGCCTTTGGTGTGACGGCCGGTCAGTTCCTAGGTTTCTTGGTTCATGAACGGGGAATTGAGATCGGCCTGAAAAGCCAGGAGGCAGTGCGTACCATGCAGCCGCCCACCACGAAGAAAGAGCTCCAACGTCTTATCGGCAAGATCAACTTCGTCCGACGATTCATCTCTAACCTGTCAGGACGAATCGAGCCGTTCATGGCGCTGGTAAAGATTAAATCTGATGACGAGTTTCGCTGGGGGGCGGAACAGCAGCAGGCGTTTGACGAGATTAAGCGGTATCTGACGACGCCGCCTGTGCTAGTTCCACCCCAACAAGACAGGCCGTTCTATATCTACTTGTCAGTAGCTGACACGTCCATCGCTTCGGTGGTGGTGCAACTTTATGAGGGTGTTGAAAAGGTCATTTTCTACCTCAGCGGAAGGATGTTGGACGCGGAGACAAGGTATCCTGAGGTCGAGAAGCTTTGCCTTTGCCTCGTTCTTCACCCGCACCAAGCTCCATCACATCCTTTTGACGGCAGAGATCATCGTCATCTGCAAGTCGGACGTTGTCAAGCACATGCTGTCGGCCCCTGTTTTGAAAGGCCGGCTTGGTAAGTGGATGTTTGCGCTGACGGAGTTCGACCTTCGGTATCAGCCTGCGAAAGCAGTCAAGGGACAAGCGTTGGCCGATCTTATAGCTGAGCGGATTAATACTAATATAGCGGCACTATCCGTACGTGCGTGGGCTATGTTCTTCGATGGATCGGCTTGTGACGATGGTTGTGGCATCGGCATTCTGCTCGTGTCGCCTCGGGGGCAACATATTCTTTCGCCATCAGGCTATCCGCCCCTTGCACCAACAATGTTGCTGAGTATGAGGCAATGCGCAAGGGGATGGAGTTGCTTTTGGAAGCCGGGCAGAGGCAAGTGGAGCTTTTGGAGACTCGAAGTTGGTGATCTCTCAACTCACGGACGAATACAAGTGCGAGAGTGAATCACTTTTTCCATATTGGGTGGAGTGTCGTGAGCTGATGACACATTTTCGGTACATCAATTTCAATTGGGTCCCAAGGTCTCGGAATACCGACGCCAATGATCTCGCACGGATGGCGTCGGGATACAAGGACATACCCGACGGGTCGAAGTTCGAGTGCAGTTCCTGGAACAGGATGATTGGAGAACCGATATCTTCAATTATTTGAAGGATTCGGCTCGGGGGCACCCAAAAGGATAAGATACAAGGCTATGAAATATGTCCTTATAGGAGATGACATGTTCTACAGGACGTTGGAAGGGTTACTACTTAAATGCCTGGGACCAACTGAGTCTAATCGGCTCTTACATGAGGTGCATGAAGGCGCCTGTGGAACTCACCAATCGGCCCATAAGATGAAGTGGTTAATTAGGCGATCAGGGTTTTATTGGCCTACCATGCTGGAAGACTGCTTCAACTACTACAAGGGATGCCAAGCGTGTCAAATGTTCGGAAAAATCCAGATGGTACCCGCGTCAGCGATGAACCCCATCATCAAACCTTGGCCATTTCGAGGTTGGGGCATGGATATGATCGGCAAGATACATCCTCCGTCAAGCAAAAACCACGAGTGGATTCTGGCCATTACAGATTATTTCACCAAATGGGTGGAGGCCGTTCCCATGAAGAAAGTAAAATCGGAAGATGTTATCCAATTTGTCAAAGAACATGTCATTCATAGGTTCGGGATTCCCCAAACCATCACGACCGATGGAGGTTCGGTTTTTGTCTCTAAAGAATTCAGAAAGTTCTGCGATGACATGGGGATTAAGCTAATCCGATCATCTCCATACTACGCTCAAGCCAACGGGCAAGCCGAAGCATCCAATCAAAGCCTGATCAAGCTGATTAAGAGGAAGATCGAGGAGAACCCCAGGGTGTGGCATGAGACGTTGTCAGAGGCTTTGTGGGCCTATCGCATGTCATGCCATGGAGCTATAAAGACTTCGCCGTACCAGCTTGTCTATGGGCAGGAGGCCGTATTACCTTGGGAAATTACGGCTGGATCGAGACGTGTCACGTTTCAGAATGACCTGACACCTGAGGAATATGCAACCCTGATGAGTGACACTATTGAGGATGCAACGGAACTTAGACTTTGGTCGTTAGAGAAGATTAAAGAGAACAAAGCCAGGGTAGCTCGGGCATACAATAAAAAGGTAAGACCAAAGGAGTTTCAAGTTGGTGATCTAGTATGGGAAGCCGTGTTGCCACTAGGAACCAGGGATAAAGCATACGGCAAATGGTCTCCTAATTGGCACGGTCCTTACAAAGTCATCCAGGTTCGAAGGGCAATGCCTACATGCTTGAACAGTTGGATGGTGTGAAGTTCCCAGTGGCCGTCAATGGCCAACATCTCAAGAAGTATTTCCCAAGCATGTGGGAGGATGGGCAGTGAGATATGGAGGCCGATTTTAAATCGGCCAGTAAAAAAAATCAAATCACAGCCGATGTACAGACATCGACTTCAGTATACAAGCATGTGGAGACAACAGTATGCGTACAGCCGATGCACGGGCATCGACTTCAGAATAATAAAAGCCGATGCATTGTCATCGACTCTAGAGGAGCAAGCTCAATCATAATATTTGGGATAAGTCATCCTAGTGGTTTGTTGAGGAGTTCAATCTGCACGTTTGAGATGGTTTGGACGGAAACTAGACCTGTTGGACCGTGTGGATAGGCAACGGCTTGGCCTCGAATCGCGTTTATAGTGCAAGTCGATGCCCTGTCATCGGCTCTTTGTACAGCGACTTCGTTCGACGATCGGCAAAGTTGACAAGAAAGTAAGACTAATTGGGGAATATTCTCTTCATTAATAGTGGGATTTCTTACAAAGAAAGAGCCGATTGCTCGGGGAAGAAAGAACAAAAGCCGACTACTACTACTAGTCCCTAATCTAAGGGCCGTTACTGCCCTCGTCGTCGTCGTCGCTGCCGCCGGCGCAGCTGCTGGTAGGCTCCTCATCGCTGCTCCCGTAGCCTTCTACGGGAGCCTCGTCTTCCTCATCGTCGTCATCGCTGTCGTCGTCCCACCAGGCGCGGAGGCGCTTCGCCGGTGGGTAACCTTCGAGGGAGTCGTCGTCGTCATCCTCCACCTCTTCCTCGGAGGAGGTGAAGTCGTCCCAGGAGAAGCGGTCGTCCTCGCTCTCCGCCTCCTCCTCCCCGTCGACGAGGAATCGAAGGTCGTCCTCTCCGTCGGTCAAGGATTTGTCATCCTCGGACCAGATGGAGGAATCGTGCTCCTCCTTGTCCCACGTCGTTGGGGCGAGGATGTCGTGCGCCGCCAACGAGCCCCACTCTGGCGTCGGCTCACGGAAGGGAGATGATACATCGGAGAGGTTTGAGGAGGAGGAGGAGGAAGAAGACATGGCTACGGAGGAATGGGGGTTTTTTGCCGATGGCTAGTACGGAGCAGGAGGGTGAAAGGGCGAACTGCTCGAC
This sequence comes from Lolium rigidum, assembly GCF_022539505.1. Taxonomy (NCBI): domain Eukaryota; kingdom Viridiplantae; phylum Streptophyta; class Magnoliopsida; order Poales; family Poaceae; genus Lolium; species Lolium rigidum. The sequence goes on from NC_061514.1 coordinate 170,974,077, forward strand.
ACGGTTAAATAATGGATATAGTGGAGGTTCAATGCCACAGCAGTTTCCGAGGAAGTGGTGCCCAACAGAAAAAAAAAAGAGAAACCGTCAGGCCACGCGGAGAAGTGGAGGAGGCAAGGCATCATGATGAAGGATACTGCGGCGGTTTCTGCTCTGCCACGACATGACCCGACGAAGGAAAAGCTTAATGATTTTGGAAATGTCATTTCCAAAACCAGGGGGGCATGTGTTATCACCAGAATTTGACCGGATCAGAGGTGGGCCGCGATTGAGGATGGGCTTGAAGGATATACATAGAAGAAATACATGAATCGGCCTTGTATACCAAGTTTGGGCTAGTTTGCCCGTGTATCTGTAACATAGTAGGATACGTGTCGTTTAGAAGTTAGAGTTTAACCCGTGCACGGTTAGGTGCACGCCTGAATTAGAAAGTCCCCGGACTATAAATATGTATCTAGGGTTTATGAAATAAACAACAATCACGTTCACCACAAACCAATCTAGGCGCATCGCCAACTCCCCCGTCTCGAGGGTTTCTTCCGGGTAAGCACCATGCTGCCTAGATCGCATCTTGCAATCTAGGCATCACACGTTTATTCGTCGTTCATGCGTTGCTCGTACTGAAGCCTTTTTGATGGCGAGCAACGTAGTTATCATAGATGCTTTAGGGTTAGCATTGTTCATCATATCATATGCTATCGTCGTGCAACCCTTAGGCATCTAGCCGCCCTTACGTCTATCTTGGGTGTAAGGGCGGCACCCCGCTTGATCATTGTTTAGTAGATCCGATCCGTTATGATTGCTCCTTGTTCTTCAAGGATTAGTTTAATATCCGCATCGTTAGGCCTTACAAACGGGTCGAAGGATCCAGTGGCGCGTAGGGTGTAGTTTGCTAGCCCTAGACATGATGTTCCGAGGATCAACTTCGTGTTGGTTTTTAGGCCTTGTCTAGGGTCGGTTTACGATCACCGTGCGTGGCCGCCAGGCTCGATCACGAGTAGGATGTTCCGATTATGCGGTGAAAACCCCAAATCGTAGTAGGTCGCTTTAGCTTCATCTTGATCAAGCAGGACCACCATCTGATCGTACACCTCGTACGCATCATGGGTGGATCGGCTCCTTGAGCCGATTCACATGACAACCTGAGAGCCGATCGAGGCTCGTATTTAACGTTTACGTGTATGCCATGCAGGAAACTAAGCGAGGCATCATCCAACACCTTCCCGACCAGGTATAGGTCAGGTGGCACGCCCTTGCATCAGCATCGGACGTGCGTGCCGAAGGCTTTGCGGGCCGTCGCTCGGAGGGACCAGGGCCAGCCGCAGTCCTGGGAGATTCCCGGCTCTACGGTGTTGCCCGTCGCTGCCCGCCGGTGGGTTTCTGACCGCAACACGACCACCGAGCGAAGCGCCACCTCTATACTCTCTCCCCAAGAATCCAGCCACCTCTCCTCTCGGCCTCTCCAGCATCCACACCTTGGCGACGACCCTATCGGCCTCTCCCCCACATCCGGGGGCCCTCACACCTCCTCCTCCAATGCCTCCGGTCGTCACCGTCTCTACCGCACGGATCTGGCGCCATCGCCTCCCCCTCGACCGTCAATAATTCCCCTGCTTGTCCCTGTTCACCACCGCCCGACGCCCTCCATAGATCGTGACCAAGAGGAGCAGCACATACCCTCAAAAAAAGAGGAGCAGCACGGAGTCAATCTGGGCATGGAGGCCCAGATCCGACCTCCCCCTCCCCCTCCTCCTTGCCCCTCTCTCTAATTCATTCTCTCATATTGCAAATCAATTTCGTTCGCGTTTTAGCAAATCTGTAGCAATCAGATTATTTACCATGTAATCCATTTTTCCGCAGTGAATTTTAGGTCACTGATGCACGAATCGAAGCATGGTTTCAGTGAATTTTGGGTCACTGGATGGGCACTCGTCAAGGCCACAACCGCCGGCGAGCCTGTCGTCGCGGACTCGACGGACTGCTTGGCGGGATCGGCTCTGGGTTCAGGTAGGTCGGCTTCTTGGCCTTCATCTTCGCGTGGGAGAAGCTCATTCCTCAAGCCCCCATACGCAGTTGTGTGAACAAGGTGATTTCTAATCGACTGCACTTGTGTGGTTTATTCTCAGAGCACATGTACTACTACTTAGCGGTGAGCTTTCAGTGTTGATTCTTTTGGGGACAATTGTGATATTGCATTGGCAGATACAAACGTGATAAACCTGGGTATTGAAAAAGAGAGATACAATGCTCTTTACCTAAGTTATTTATTGATCTCAATCAAGGTTCAGAATTTTATTAATTGATAGACGCAGAAAGAAAGGGAGGCAAAGTGCTTTTTACAAGTTATTTCTCGAGTTCTGTTCAATTTTAAGCAAACATAGCGACGATTGGGACAGGCTCCTAATTGAAAATGAGACCGATGGTTTTACCATGTTGTGTAGTTTGTAGACGCACTACAGTGATTTGCATGTTCAAATATATGAATTTGCTCTCCAATTTTTATGGTATAGTGAACCATTGTGACTGCGTGACCTGAGCTTCTTCCTTCATGTTAGCTTAGTTAAGCTGTTGGTGTAAGCTTTATATAACTATGAACTGTAAGTATACATTTTGGCAGCAGTTCGTTAAAACAATAATTTGACCAACACGTGATACATGGAGTAAATTTTGCAATGATTCCGATTCCCATCTTATTACAGATATCCCAGAACCACAAATAATCTTTGTCTTTTGTATTGCAACCAAATGTTTGTGATCTTCCGTTTGCACAGGTATCATATGCACCGAAGGAGTTACAACCTTCTCTCTGTAGACAACTTGTAGGCACACCCTCTGCACTCTGCAGCTTCCCGCTCCATAAAAGAGGCCGCTTCCATTGCGTTATGAAAGCCTTAGTGTGCTGCTCTATGACAAGCTTATCAGCAGATTGAATCTTGTCCTGGTCATATGGGGTGTCAGTATCCTGCAGCTGAATGTATGTTGCATTCATAAATTTGTGTCTCCTTGGAGCCTGGTTAGATCATTACTTCTTAATTTCCCTTAGGATCAACCAAGTTATTTATCTCCTATCAGTGTATAAGTAGGCATTCACCTGCAAAAGAAACTACTGGGTTCAGGTTATAGCATTACAGAATAGGATGTGAACTACATAAGTGGCGAGAATAGGAATACTGTGACGCCCCGGAATCGGTATCCTGAGGATCCCAGCGAACCCGCCGAGATCCGCACGATATCGATTCAGAGACGCCCTCCGACACGACGTGCGCGACGAATCACACACGTGATGCCAGAGGAATTAACACGAGCGGTAACATTACAACAGGATTACAATAGAGCCCACAAGATACATATATTACAACAACGACTCCAACGAGTCAAGATACAAAAGTACAATACAAAGATCCAAATCATAGAGAAGATCGAATACGTCCGAGTACGGACAAGATACAAATTGGACTAAGAGTCCTGAAGATAAACGAGGGCGTCCATAACCCTGCCCAGGCCAAGCCGGAAGGATAACCTTGCTAACGTCGTCATCTTGTACCTGTCAAAGTCGGGCCATCGGTTGCCGACAAAAGGGAGGAAGCAAAAGAGAAAGAGGAAAGGCGAGAGTAAGTATCAAGGAACGAACTCCGGCACGTACTTAGCGAGACTAGAAATGTCTATGCTCGCCGGGCGAGTATATATATATATCGCCTGGGGCTATACGGTAGGTTTAGCGGCAGCAAAACTATGACCAATAGAGACACGCTACAACATCCGTCTAATCAGAGAAGATAAGAGAGCGCACAAGGTAACAGATAAATACTACACAAACATAACCCAGCCGATTACACATATCCCCTTCAACAATTGCGAAGAGGCAATGTAAAAGGAACTTAACGGTGGACAAGTTTTATTAGGTATCGGTTGTATTAATGCTATATTACTACACAAGTTATTAGCAGATTATTAGCAACAAGATAACGGTGCAAGTTGTTCTATGATAAAGCCATACAATTCCAAGTCGTCCATAACCGCGGACACGGTTTATCGATAAGATGTACACCCTGCAGGGGTTGCCCAAATGTAACCATACGCATGCTCGAACCCACTTACTACAGGTGGAGTCTCACATCAAGACCGTTCCCAATGCAAAAGAAAGTTTAATGGGAGCCACCCAACTAAGCTACCCGTGACGAAGTCCGGCCGTACTCCGATACGGACCCAGAGGTTTGCGTCGGCTTCCAAGGCGGGCACTAACGACCGGCTAAGGATAAAGAGTCCCGCGTTATGAGTACAGTACAGGAATAAACACCCGAAGGCAACAGGAAGTAAATCGTGCATCGTGCATATGAGCAAAAAAACCAAGGTTGTGGCTCCCAATAAACAGACTCAAGGAAAGGTAGTGGGTGATGGGGGTCCCACTCCCCCACGTACGGGTAGAGCGCTCAATCTCGGAACAGATAACAAGAACTCGGGTCCTAGGGGACATTAGCAAGTCAAAGTTCCGATGCTTTCGCAAAGGGGCTCACAGATGCCTCTGCTTACAATTTTAGTTGTTAACAATTAAGTAAAACATGAGTATCTCCAACAATTGATATAGCATGTGATAACCTCCCAACAACCCAACATATCCCGATAACAAATCGAGATAAACAACAGAGCCTAAACACGCCTACGACTCGCAAGGCTCAAACATCAAGCAACGGCTATGGTTAAGGAATGATATATATAGGATTATCATGGTAAACAAGTGGAATAGGAGACGTGACTCGATAAAGAAGCGCAACATAAGGATAGCAATGCGAGGGAGAGTGTATAATAGGTGAAGAGAGAGGGCTCGCCTGTGAAAAGCTGCAGAAGAACTTGTCGGAGAACTCGTCGTATCTCACATCACCACTTCGCGATCCTATCCGGGAAGAACCAAATGCTGGACAAACAACGGGTGCAAGTCTTACTACTACGGAAGAAGAACCAGCATGATCAACATGATATGCATGACATGGCAGCGATGGTGCAATGCAATTTATCCAAATTAAGCGGAACCGAAATCCCGTCGCACAATTATTAGGTTCATATTATTTATCTACCGGCAAAGTTAAATGTTGTTTAGCATGGCAAACATGGGAGGGGTGAGCTACTTCAATATTAAACGGAACGGTGAAACCATATATTGCAATTCCCAAATACTCCGCACATTAGATATTAGGTGTGTTGCAAACTAAGATGACACTACATGATGCCAGATGTGAACGAGCATATGGATGTCATATTCGGATACATTGGATTTTTTCTGATTAGAATTCATATATAACACATTTGATCTAAAGTTGCAGATTATAAGATATAAAATAAGCACGTTTGACAATTGGAATAATAGAAACAGAATAGACAGAAGGAAACTCGGAGGTGGAGCTTTGTCTGAATGTACTGAAGTGAAAACAGATACAGGCCGCAGAACGTCGTGACAGCCACACACAGGATAGAGCTAGGAGCTATGTATGCAGGCAGGCAGCTGGATCGATTGGATGTGTGTGTGCTAGCTCACGGATTTGATATGGTTCAGGTTGCAACTAACGTAAGGTATGGAATCTGGTTAACTGAAGAATGAATAGCTGAAACAGAAAACAGACAGTGGTTGTACTCGACTTTGGTTGAAGATGGCGAGCGACTGAGTGTCGAAACTGAGTGGATCTTGAGTGGTTGAGCAAGAGGGAGGTGACATGAGACGAATGGAGTTGGTTTGGGTGAAAAACGTGCACTGTGTCGACTGGGAAGCTCGCCGGAAAACGGGACGACGACACAGCGAACTGCATCTGAAAACTGAAACTGTTTTCTGGTGTCATCTTTGGAAGACGATGGCGTCGCCGATACTGCGCCGTTTGAGGTGATTCAAAGATCAAAACAAAGCTGGAGATGTTGTGCATCTACTGGGACAAGAATCTCGAAAGGAGGAGGTCTGTGCCGGCGGGGATCTTCATCGAGAGTTGACACCGCGAAACAGAACCAAAACTGCACCCTTTTGTTTTTCGATTTCAAAACGAACTCGTTCTCCCGTCTCTTTTCTTCCTCGATCCAGGTTGTAGAAGCATGCAGGGGAGAGGAAGAGGAGGTGCTGCTCACCCTGGGGTGGTCGGTGGCGAGAAGGAGGGGCTGCCGGCGACGAGGACGAAGGGGAGGCCGGGGTACACGAAGCAGAAGTAGACGGCGCGTGCAGTTTTTGGTGGATCGATCTCCATGTGGTAGACGTGGACGTAGAGGAGGAAGGCAGGGTTCGATTCCCCCACTCAGGTTGGCCCGAGGCTGACCATGGTGACGGTGGTGGTCGACGGCGGCGACGGGAAAAACCCTCTCGGGTGCTTACATAAAAGTGGCGAAAGAAACAGAGGAGGCGGCAGCTTGGAGTGGACGAGAACGGCTAGGGTTCGAGCGCAGGGCGCGGCTTTAAAGGAGAGGGGAGGGAGCAGGTGAGGAGGACGTCGACCATGGGAGGGTCACGTTCCTTGGGTGACTGGAGAGAAAGAAAGACGACAAGAGGAGCTTCTCCTCACGGACATGTATTTGGGCTGAAAACAGAGAATAGATGGCTGGGCTTCTGGTGGTCTTGCGTGAAGATAAAGAGGCCAAAAGACAAGATTAAGATACAAAGAAGGTTGCAGCCATTTTAGAATTAGATGAATTGTACTGAATTATGGTGAACACAAAGAGAGATAGAGAGAAGGAAACAAGAGTTGTAAACCATTTTCAAAAACGAATTTTGAAAGCAGAGGTGGAGAGAGAGACACAAAACAGTTTTTATTTAAAATAACTTTTATTAGATAAAATCTTGTGGATGATATGATGCATGATGCATATGATGATGCACAAAAGAAGAACAACAAACAATTCTAATAGGTGTACTACCCTGGGCCGTTACAATCGACACCACTAAGAAGGAACCTCGCCCCGAGGTTCCACCTCAAGGTACAGGGGAGAGAGGTGAACTATCGGGTCTTCTGGCGACGTGTCGATCTCCTCGACACCACTAACAAGGGTTGTTGCTCACGTCGACGAGGATGACTCCGGAGAAACAAAGAAGGGAGTAATAGTCACATGGATCCACCTATTCAACGTAACAAAAGCGAATAATAAGAGTAGTCGGTGGTGATCAGTCCATCCCGCACTCAAAGTATTACTCTGCACATGAATAAGAGAATCATGTAACCAACTCCTGGAATCCAGATTGGCGATCTTGTCAATCATTGACAGCGAAGGTTCGACGGGTCCAAGCACGGAGAATTGAAGAGAGATCACGGAAACAAAGATGATGGAAACGAAGAGACAAGGTTATCCACCGTGGATGTTCTTGTGTCGGAAATCTTCAGAGATCGGTCCTATTAGGTGAAAGGCATAGATCGTCCAACCCACGTGAAGTCTAAGACTCAAAAACACAGATAAGAGAGAAGACTAAAAACTCGCGAAGGTAAGCGGAGAGAGAATAGAGGTAAGGAGAAAAATCAGAGCTAATCAGATCTATCCAACGAGTTTTCAGAAAATAGTTTTGACACTAGACACAACAACGTCTCTTGGCAAGGTTATCCTACAGGCTGGACTAGTGGGGTATCGACAACCTGGGCTCTGATACCAACTTGTGACGCTCCGGAACCGGTATCCTGAGGATCCCAGCGAACCCGCCGAGATCCGCACGATATCGATTCAGAGACGCCCTCCGACACGACGTGCGCGACGAATCACACACGTGATTCCAGAGGAATTAACACGAGCGGTAACATTACAACAGGATTACAATAGAGCCTACAAGATACATATATTACAACAACGACTCCAACGAGTCAAGATACAAAAGTACAATACAAAGATCCAAATCATAGAGAAGATCGAATACGTCCGAGTACGGACAAGATACAAATTGGACTAAGAGTCCTGAAGATAAACGATGGCGTCCATAACCCTGCCCAGGCCAAGCCGGAAGGGTAACCTTGCTAACGTCGTCATCTTGTACCTACAAAGTCGGGCCATCGGTTGCCGACAAAAGGGAGGAAGCAAAAGAGAAAGAGGAGGCGAGAGTAAGTACCAAGGAACGAACTCCGGCACGTACTTAGCGAGACTAGAAATGGCTATGCTCGCCGGGCGAGTATATATATATATCGCCTGGGGCTATATGGTAGGTTTAGCGGCAGCAAAACTATGACCAATAGAGACACGCTACAACATCCGTCTAATCAGAGAAGATAAGAGAGCGCACAAGGTAACAGATAAATACTACACAAACATAACCCAGCCGATTACACATATCCCCTTCAACAATTGCGAAGAGGCAATGTAAAAGGCACTTAACGGTGGACACGTTTTATTAGGTATCGGTTGTATTAATGCTATATTACTACAGAAGTTATTAGCAGATTATTAGCAACAAGATAACAGTGCAAGTTGTTCTATGATAAAGCCATACAATTCCAAGTCGTCCATAACCGCGGACACGGCTTATCGATAAGATGTACACCCTGCAGGGGTTGCCCAAATGTAACCATACGCATGCTCGAACCCACTTACTACAGGTGGAGTCTCACATCAAGACCGTTCCCAATGCAAGAGAAAGTTTAATGGGAGCCACCCAACTAAGCTACCCGTGACGAAGTCCGGCCGTACTCCGATACGGACCCGCAGGTTTGCGTCGGCTTCCAAGGCGGGCACTAACGACCGGCTAAGGATAAAGAGTCCCGCGTTATGAGTACAGTACAGGAATAAACACCCGAAGGCAACAGGAAGTAAATCGTGCATCGTGCATATGAGCAAAAAAACCAAGGTTGTGGCTCCCAATAAACAGACTCAAGGAAAGGTAGTGGGTGATGGGGGTCCCACTCCCCACGTACGGGTAGAGCGCTCAATCTCGGAACAGATAACAAGAACTCGGGTCCTAGGGGACATTAGCAAGTCAAAGTTCCGATGCTTTCGCAAAGGGGCTCACAGATGCCTCTGCTTACAATTTAGTTGTTAACAATTAAGTAAAGCATGAGTATCTCCAACAATTGATATAGCATGTGATAACCTCCCAACAACCCAACATATCCCGATAACAAATCGAGATAAACAACAGAGCCTAAACACGCCTACGACTCGCAAGGCTCAAACATCAAGCAACGGCTATGGTTAAGGAATGATATATATAGGATTATCATGGTAAACAAGTGGAATAGGAGACGTGACTCGATAAAGAAGCGCAACATAAGGATAGCAATGCGAGGGAGAGTGTATAATAGGTGAAGAGAGAGGGCTCGCCTGTGAAAAGCTGCAGAAGAACTTGTCGGAGAACTCGTCGTATCTCACATCACCACTTCGCGATCCTATCCGGGAAGAACCAAATGCTGGACAAACAACGGGTGCAAGTCCTACTACTACGGAAGAAGAACCAGCATGATCAACATGATATGCATGACATGGCAGCGATGGTGCAATGCAATTTATCCAAATTAAGCGGAACCGAAATCCCGTCGCACAATTATTAGGTTCATATTATTTATCTACCGGCAAAGTTAAATGTTGTTTAGCATGGCAAACATGGGAGGGGTGAGCTACTTCAATATTAAACGGAACGGGGAAACCATATATTGCAATTCCCAAATACTCCGCATATTAGATATTAGGTGTGTTGCAAACTAAGATGACACTACATGATGCCAGATGTGAACGAGCATATGGATGTCATATTCGGATACATTGGATTTTTTCTGATTAGAATTCATATATAACACATTTGATCTAAAGTTGCAGATTATAAGATATAAAATAAGCACGTTTGACAATTGGAATAATAGAAACAGAATAGACAGAAGGAAACTCGGAGGTGGAGCTTTGTCTGAATGTACTGAAGTGAAAACAGATACAGGCCGCAGAACGTCGTGACAGCCACACACAGGATAGAGCTAGGAGCTATGTATGCAGGCAGGCAGCTGGATCGATTGGATGTGTGTGTGCTAGCTCACGGATTTGATATGGTTCAGGTTGCAACTAACGTAAGGTATGGAATCTGGTTAACTGAAGAATGAATAGCTGAAACAGAAAACAGACAGTGGTTGTACTCGACTTTGGTTGAAGATGGCGAGCGACTGAGTGTCGAAACTGAGTGGATCTTGAGTGGTTGAGCAAGAGGGAGGTGACATGAGACGAATGGAGTTGGTTTGGGTGAAAAACGTGCACGGTGTCGACTGGGAAGCTCGCCGGAAAACGGGACGACGACACAGCGAACTGCATCTGAAAACTGAAACTGTTTTCTGGTGTCATCTTTGGAAGACGATGGCGTCGCCGATACTGCGCCGTTTGAGGTGATTCAAAGATCAAAACAAAGCTGGAGATGTTGTGCATCTACTGGGACAAGAATCTCGAAAGGAGGAGGTCTGTGCCGGCGGGGATCTTCATCGAGAGTTGACACCGCGAAACAGAACCAAAACTGCACCCTTTTGTTTTTCGATTTCAAAACGAACTCGTTCTCCCGTCTCTTTTCTTCCTCGATCCAGGTTGTAGAAGCATGCAGGGGAGAGGAAGAGGAGGTGCTGCTCACCCTGGGGTGGTCGGTGGCGAGAAGGAGGGGCTGCCGGCGACGAGGACGAAGGGGAGGCCGGGGTAGACGAAGCAGATGTAGACGGCGCGTGCAGTTTTTGGTGGCTCGATCTCCATGTGGTAGACGAGGACGTAGAGGAGGAAGGCAGGGTTCGATTCCCCCACTCAGGTTGGCCCGAGGCTGACCATGGTGACGGTGGTGGTCGACGGCGGCGACGGGAAAAACCCTCTCGGGTGCTTACATCAAAGTGGCGAAAGAAACAGAGGAGGCGGCGGCTTGGAGTGGAGGAGAACGGCTAGGGTTCGAGCGCAGGGCGCGGCTTTAAAGGAGAGGGGAGGGAGCAGGTGAGGAGGACGTCGACCATGGGAGGGTCACGTTCCTTGCGTGACTGGAGAGAAAGAAAGACGACAAGAGGAGCTTCTCCTCACGGACATGTATTTGGGCTGAAAACAGAGAATAGATGGCTGGGCTTCTGGTGGTCTTGCGTGAAGATAAAGAGGCCAAAAGACAAGATTAAGATACAAAGAAGGTTGCAGCCATTTTAGAATTAGATGAATTGTACTGAATTATGGTGAACACAAAGAGAGATAGAGAGAAGGAAACAAGAGTTGTAAACCATTTTCAAAAACGAATTTTGAAAGCAGAGGTGGAGAGAGAGACACAAAACAGTTTTTATTTAAAATAACTTTTATTTGATAAAATCTTGTGGATGATATGATGCATGATGCATATGATGATGCACAAAAGAAGAACAACAAACAATTCTAATAGGTGTACTACCCTGGGCCGTTACAAATACCTCAAAAGCGACTTTCTTCTTAGTATTTCACATCCTAAGATACAGAAAGTGATTTTCAATAAGTAAACTACAGAATTCTTTGGGTTTCTCTAAAGCATATGATGAATTGCCTTTCTTCTTAGTATTTCACATCCATAATAAGATAAGATACAGAATGAGATTTTCATAAAGTAAACTACAGAATTCTTCGGGCTGTAAAGCATATGATGAATTGAGTACCTTTTCATGAATGTCCAGGAATTTTTATTGTTCAAAGGAGGCCCTTAATCAAAAAACTAATTTATTCTTTTTCCAAGGTCCGCTCTCAAACTTTTGCATTTATTTCCAACACAATTCCTTGAAGAATATTATATCATCTTTGTTGCATGATTTTTTTGAATAAATGTCTATTTTGTCAGTTGTACACTTCCAGCTCGCATTGAAGTTCTTTCTAACACAGAAAATCATCAGATGTGTTGCGATGATCTGCGAGGACACTTGGCACCGTGACGCGAGATCCAGATCATGCACCACCTCTCCGAGCATCCTCGCCGCTATGAGGATGCACTCTTAATGCATATTTTCATGGAGATCTGAGGCGGTGGCTTGCTCTTTGACCTCAACGTGACCAAGGAGCACTACACCAAGTGTGATGCCGCGAAGCTCATCAAGACAATCATTGTGGCTGTGGAGAGATGCCACTTGCTTGTCGTCATGCGCATGGACCTCAAGCAGGAAACTTCTTGTTTGCTGGCACCGCCAAGGACATGCCACTGATTTTGGGCTATCCATGTTCTAGAAGCCTGGTATGTACTATGTTTCTTTACTTTATGTTAACCAGTCTTACCACAATTCATGATATAGAGATGGTCTTTCATGTGTAGTAATTTATTGACTGGTTGGAGCTTATTGGGATGATCAAGACGGCCATAGTACTTTCTAAACATTTGTTTTAAAAAGTCTTCCTGTTATTCTATATTTCCTTGAAAAGGGTGCTCAACACAGGGATTTTTTTGGTTGTCTTACTTGGGGCTATAAGAATCAATGTAGGCGTCTCCTTCATTGCGGCTACCTATTCGCCAGATTTTTTCCCTTCGGAATTGGGAGCATAATTTATATACATTTTGAGAATCATGGTTTTAAGGCGTCTGCCTTAGAACGCTTAGGCAATAAGGTGACATGGTAGAGCAACAGAAATTTATCCGCTTTAGGCACTTAGGTGTCAGGGCGGGGGTAGAACGCCTTACCGCCTTAAAAAACCATGTTGAGAATGCCTATTTTCCAGAAAGAAAATATTTGTTGCTCACTCGAGTTAGTGTGGGTGATCTGATTCTATCATTTGTTGCTCTGATAGGAATTCTAACCTCCAACAAAGTTACATAATTATTGCAAATACAAGACAAGGGAAAATTATATAAAGAAATCTTCATGAAATGGTCAAATTGCAAAGAAAAGTGTTGCAAATTGTCAAATCCCCCGTCCCAATTCTCTACCACCTGCAATTATCGGTCTTTGCCTTATCTCTCCTATCAGTTATGTGGAATGTGATGGCCTTGATTCTGGTGTAATAATTTAAGTAAATATAGTATTAATTTTTGACTTGTTTCTCGAGTTGTAGTACTCTTTCAGGAAGATTTGCTAATTTTCTACATGACCAATATCATTAATTGGTTTTTTATATGGACCTTTAGCTATTTTCCCTTAGAACTATCAAACTAATGTAGCCTCCACATTCATTCTAGCCTGTAGTCGGTGAACGCACAACCGCCTACTGTTAGTAATGCAGATGATGTTCCTTCATCTTAGGTGTAGGTAGCTTTTACTTTGAATTATGGGCAAATTTTAGCCATTTATTTAGGTTAGTTTAGAACTATAAATCACAATCAGCTTATTGGCAACTCGTATCTGACTTTGTACCGGATTTAGTTCTCTTGCAGTGGCATATGATTGTCATTTAGATATCCTACAATGGCATAATTATTGGCAATGCATCCTGGATTTTCATTAATATGTGTGCTAGCGATAAACTGATCATGTTTGAGGTGATATACATAGCACGAAAAAATTGTTACCGTTGCGACCTAAACCACTATTCATCTCTTTGGTTCTGGCTGAATGAAAAATGACACAGAGCTTCTTATGTGCCCTCCAGGTTCACTTTGGCATGTTGATCTTCCTGGGGTCCATGGTGTACGACCCACAAGAGATCATTTAGAGGGCGCACCACGACGACATGGACTACATCAAGCACGCGCTCACCCTCTTCACTGATTTCATCGCCGTCCTTGTCAGGATCCTCATCATCATGGTGAGCACCCAAACCACCTTCGCGGCATATTCATTCTCCATCCACTGTTTACCACAATTTATGGTCATGTTGATGTGGTATGATCTGATCTATTCTGCTGATGATGTTGTTTTCCATTGCAGCTCAAGAACGCAGGTGACAAGTCAAAAGAAGGCGGGGAGAAGGAGGGGAGGAGGAGGTCTTGAACATTTCATCTGCACATAGTAGATACTACTGCTACTACCACCATCACTAATGGTACCACCAAACTACGGTGAAGTAACTTGTGTGCGAGGAGGAGGAGGAGGACAGCTTTTTCAGTTTGGGAACGTCAGTTGGCTGCAGAAATTGATAAGGGTGATCACACTTTTGATTCCAGGACAGTATGGAAATTTCCAATAGCATAGTTCTAGATCTTCATCACCCTGGATCAAGCGTCATATTCTAATCATGTACATGTGCTTTAGCTAGGAAAATAGAATCGTTTCTTCACAAAATTATAATTTCACAGTTAAGTGGAAACATTCCTCCAATACTGAGTAGCCTAACTGACTATCATTTCCCAGCTACAGAGTTTAACATAGGGGTGAGAAGGATACTAAAATCATCCAGCAAGTTCTTCTACTCTTTACTGCTAGGTGTTTTGATCGAAAAAATCGAAAAACATCCAGAAAAACGTAGGGGCGAGAAGGATACTAAAATCGTTCAACAAGTTATTCTACTCTTGATATCTTCGTAGACTTTTATACAGACCATAATTTGTGAAATATATGGGTTTCGGGCTGACATTAGGTTTCTTTTGTTTATGACTTGGTAATTAAAGTATATTCCTGCTATTTAGTTCATTTTTTCCATTACATGTTGCTGATCTTTGGTTTATTATTTGAGCACTGACATTCTCAAAATACAACCTGAGCAAAGCGTTTAATCCCCCCAGCCCCCCACCCCACCCACTATATGTGCAGGTTTTAGTAAACAAAGTGCAGTGAATGATCAAGTGTGAATATTTACTTAATTTTGCAAATGTGTATTTCCAGGGTATAGCTTGGGTTGTTTCGCAGGAGTATGTGCATTCCAAGATGTGATTTAGGGGAAGGTATGAAGGGTAAGAAACTCTGACAGAAGATGAAGTTATACAGCTACTCTGAATTAGCTGATATGCAAGTTGTCATACTGAACCAGCTTAGCAGGTTTTCATTATGGTAAGGGTAAATCAAACTTCGGAATGCTTGCAGGTTGAATATGTGTTGTTTGACAAGAAGATGGTAGAGCAATGCATTGGAGGACATGTACAGTCGGGCAGGATATACAAGGTCAAAAACTTAAAATAAATGCATGGATAGAGAAACTTCAGATACATGGCAAACAGTCACGAATCAAGATAGAGCGAGCGCATCGACAATGTTTTTTTCAATTTTCATATGGATCAAATGAAAATGAATTAAGTTGTTTTATAAAACGTGCGTTGCACCACGTGCACGTGACAATGAATAAAGCACTTCAGTTTGCACTTTTCTGTACATTTAATTGAGTTGCATAACTCTACAATAAAGCACTTGTGTTAGAGCTTATGTTTACTTTTCCGTTGTCGTTCTTCTCTTGTTTCCTTCATTCTGTCGATCTTTATTCCATTTTGAGAAGCAACATATCATAGTGGTTTACTGATCATTATTACTTAATTCTGAGAAGATGCATCTTTTGCCACGAGGCTGAATCAATGTGGAGTGAAGTAGAATAACACTAGAGCAGAGCAATCGGACTGGGCGGATGATCTGAGAGGTGATTGTAAATATTTGGATAGTAAAAAATACAACTATCATAGTGGTAATTCTTTCATTCTGTCGATTTGTATTTAATGTTGATATCAATAATCATGTCATAGTGGTTTACTAATCATCATTGCTTAATTGTGAGAAGATGCATCTTGTTGCTGCATGCTCAATCAATGTGGATTGGAGTAGAAACATTGGAACAAAGCAATGGAGGGGCCAAAAATGTTGCCAAACCACCTGTTATTCTACTTTGGCTACTAAAACACACTTTAAAATGTCAAAATATCCTTGAAACAAAAATGGTGTGTATATGCAAATATTTTATGTTTGCACAAAGTTTAAGAAAAAGAGTAATATTTTTTGAGGCTTGTGTACATAAGATGTTTTTTATGCTCTACTATGGCTATTGACAAGACATTTTTTTTTATCTTTTTTACACGCTATACATTTTTTTTCGAAACTTTATGTGTGAATACATAATGTTTAGATGTACGCATGGATTTTTTTCAGAACTTTTGAGATTTTGAAATGTGTTTTTTTATGTATTTTTCATAATGGGATGTTTCTACAGCTACGAGTCAAGAGAACACCTCCAGTGATAAATATCTTATTCAGAAGAGGTGATGTATAGTGTACATATTTATTTCTACTTTTGCTAGGTGGAGCGAGATAACGGGAGTAATTGAGTATCGCCAGTATCGCCCCGGCGGTAAAGGTGGATCTAGAGTTGAGAGATAGATCAAAAGTGTTAAAGGTGGCATAAATCTCTTCAAAGATTCCCTCGATGTCGAAGAATGTAAATGGCGATACGGTAACAAATTTGGTAAAACGGCGAGATGACAACGGACTCATTGCGATCTCACTTTGTGCATCTTTGAAACACAATTTTTTTCTTTCCCGTTGCAACGCACGGGCATTTTTACTAGTCTTTACTATTATATTGGAGTTGGAGATGGTGTGTCACTTCGGCATCAAACATTGGAGCAATCTCAACCGTCGATTACCTATCAATCTTTACTATTATATTAGAGTTGGGCTGGTGTGTCACTTCGACATCAAACATTGGAGCAATCTTTTTTTTTTTGAACACAGGAGGGGTCTAGAGACCCCGGTGGAATTCTCATTTCATCACCACGTGGCAGGTACAAATTACATACAGGCCCAGACATAAACTCGCCCTAAAGAACCTATTATTTGAGGATAAGGCCTGCATTTTTGTGAAAAACACCCAAACAAGATAGAAGAAAAAGCAATCGAATCCTTGGGTGTCGCTGCCACCGATCGCCGGCTTCCTCCAGGCGTCGCCGTCGAGGAACAAGGACGGAGTGCTCGAACACCCCCTTCCGGCGAAGAACCATCGCCGCTGGTCACCTGCAGACCACCGGGGACGAACCACTTAGTGGCTTGGAGGCGTCGAGCTCCAGCAGCACGAGCGGAGAGGAGCCTCCATGAAGGAGGTTGAAGAAACGCCTCCATGTCGGCAGAAGATCGCTGAGGCAAGATTGCCCTTCGCGTGGATGAGCTCGTCGGAGTAGCACCTCTTCGGCAGAGACCAGCGCAGGTTGAAGCAGGCCGCAGCTCCATCTCCTTCACTCCCACACCTCCATGGCGGGATAGAGAGAAGGAAAACATGGAAAACCACCTGCCCACACTGCACTCATCGCAGAACTTGGATCTGGATCCTGGAGCGAAGACCGACCAACCACCACTTCTCGCCCCCTCGCCACCAAGGCCGGCCGGGAGGAAATAAGCGGTCGATCTCATCAGGACTTCTCAGCTCTCCCCCTCGCCACCATGGCCGGCCAGGGGAGCTTCCCAGTCTTGACTTCCAGGATCACAGACAAGATCCTCTGCCAACAGCTTCTTGATGAAGATGGCCTCACTCCTACCTCCACCGAGCTCCATCCAGAGGAGCCCAAGCATCAGCAGCAGCGAGCCTAAGCGGCGGATCTGGCGGTAGATCACAACACTATCTTCTCTACGGGGCGAAAGCCCAAGACGCGGCATCAAGCCAAAAACAGCAACAAAACTAACCCTAGACTACTCCTAGACTACTCCGGCACCAGCCAAGACACACTCCGCCCAGCTAATCTGGCGGAGCGGCCATCGGCGGCTCGGTCAAGGAAGAGACTCTCTCAAGTCTACTGTAGACAAGCGAGAGCAAGGGAGGGGGAAGTGGCTCGCCACAAAACGTAGAAATGGAATTGCCAGGAATGAGAGAGCACATTGGAGCAATCTCAACCGTCGATTACCTATCAAGTCTCCCTCAAAACGTCCATCAAACCCACGTCGCTTCGAATGGAAAAAAATCAGAATTTATTTCCTACCAATTAGATCGACATAAATCTTTACTATTATATTAGAGTTGGGGATGGTGTGTCACTTCGACATCAAACATTGGAGCAATCTCAATCGCCGATTACCTATCAAATCGCCCTCAAAACATCCATCAAACCCACGCCGCTTCGGATGGAAAAAAACCATAATTTATTTCCTACCAATTATATCGATATAAACCAAGGACAAAATCATGTCCCATTAGTATTGTGAAGATCAGATCTGTACAAAACATTCAAGTCTAGCATTCGTCACAAAACAAGGAATCTTCCATACTATTATATTGGAGTTGGTCGTGTGTCACTCAACGCGTTTGGTGGTCGTCATTAAAAGCATCCAGACCGTTTAATCTAATCTCCTACCTCCGTTTCGTCCGATCAAGTCACATCAAAGTATCTTGCGCGCTCAAGTTAATTATGGTATATCATTAATCCAGACGTGGTCATCCTATCTGACGCAATCAGCGTTGAAGTTAATTATGGTATCTTTCGGTATCGAGGTAATTATGGTATTGTCAGTCACGCATAGGGTTATGGGTATGACAAGATATTTCCTATTTCCAACCTATTCTCTTCCTATTCGAGGAAGCACCTCTAGAAAAAGACACGTCCAATAAACCAATCCATAATGGAAGAACGGTCGTTTCAACACTGAAGCAGGAAAATACAACGACTGTTCTTGGAAGAACGCTCCTTCCAGCATCCGGGCAGGAAAATACACGCCACGCCAGGCCATTGACATTGTGTCATCGTCTAGAAAACATGTCTTTGTTGTTTCTCGCCGCCATTCCAGGTATGTAGGCACTCCAAGAATTTCTTCGAATTGGCCCAAGACCAACCAGAGAAGCCTATTCAACAAATGGTAGTTCTGGTCAAGTAGCTTACCCAGATCCTCCCTTTGGAATACACTGGTAGAAAAACGGCCATTGGTCGCGGTTCGCAACTGCCATTAGTCGCGGTTGCGCAACCGCGACCAATTATGCGCGACTAAAGGCCCCCCCTCGAACCGCGACTAAAGGCCCGTCCACGTGGGCGGCAGGCGAGCGCCAGGGCGGAGGACCTTTAGTCGCGGTTCTTCTGGCCAGCCGCGACTAAAGGCCTCCGCAGGTTTAGGGTTTTACCCCCCCCCCCCCCCAAACCTGGTTTCTTTTTAATTTGTATTGTTTTATTTCTTTTGGGTTTTAATTTTGAAGGAGTTTCACATATTCTACGGTACTACATATATACATGCATATGAATGTACAATTTCAAACAAATTTGAAATTAGAACCAAAAAGAATTCAAGAGGAATATACAATATATATTCAATATCGGATGACCATATACAATTTTGAACAAGTTTCCATCCATAATTTAGTGCATATGAAGTTCTACGTCCTCTACGTAGTGTTCTCCTCTAGGATCGATGACTTCCCTCGCGAACCATCCAGCTAGTTCCTCTTGAAGTGGTCGGAAGCGAGCTTCGGACTAAGCGTCTTCCGGAGGTTATTCCTCTTGATGTTGGTCTCGGACGACCGGTCCCGCTCATTGGTGTATCTCCGGATCCTCTCACAAACATAGTATCCACATAGATTGGTCCCCGGTGGCTGAATATCCCCGGTCCCGAGCACTGCCCTTCTAAATTGTAGCTCTTTTTTGAATTCACCGACCTTTTCATCTACGAACCGTCTCCAAACCCTACGAGGCAAAGAGAATTAAATGAACAAGAGAGTTATTAATTAGTTACTTGATATTAGGAAATGAACGAAATAGGCCGATCGATATAGAGCGCAAATGAATGAAAATAATTACTTTTGCATTTTTCTCATGTTGGCCCAAAGCGCCACATCCATATTCAGAGAGTCGTGGATGAGAACTGTGGAGGTGTGAAATTGAATTACCATCAGAATCCAGTGGAACCTGCGGACACGATACATGCACAGTCATGCATAACTCATCGATTAGCCACATATCATGCATGGAGTAAACAAAAGAGAATGTGCTCAAGACAGAAACACTCACCCAAAATGGTAAGGAAATAGAATATCACTTTTGAGTTCCTGTTTTCTAAGAAACCGCCACAGGTCTTCCTCCACGTCGGCGGGGTGGTGTTCTAACACATATGAATTAACGATGTGTGGGTCAATGAACCCAACATCATGGATGTTCCTTATTCGCATTTCCCGCTTCTTCATTCCGCATAATAGCGTACACAACAAGATAGTTAGGACAATATATATATATATATATATATATATATATATATATATATATATATATATATATATATATATATATATATAGTGCGAGGCAATGAACGAGATGGGGTAGAAATTAATAAATCACTTACGAACGTAGCAACCGATGATAGATTTGTCGAGATCGCGCAGATTGAACAGATTGGAACAATTCACTCCGATGAATTGTTATATAGTAATGTTTGAAGTGATGCTCATATCTAACTTCCGCATAAATATAGTCTTTGGCGTTTTTAAGTTTTATGTAACCCTTGTACCAATTTAGCAGACCTTTCATTTGTCGAGGTAGATCCTCTTCCTGCGCGAGGCTCGACGAGAGGGCCATTCTTCACATATGTAAATACTACGTCCTTCATTGGCGCCTCATCAAGGCCTAACGAGTGCACGAAGAGTGATACCTAAGGTGGCCGCTTGTTCTCCGGCACTCGTTACGGTCAATCCACATGCGCCGCTGCTGCGCTGCTATGATATCGGGGGCATCCGGACCGGCGGCTTGCACTATGAGCGGGGCGATCGATTGTTTACTTTGTTCCCCGAGCTGGGCAACTTCTTTCCCCTTTCTAATTTTTTCTCGGCCTCCTCCAAGGCTTTCTTCTCCTGCTTCTCCGCCAACTCTTGGTTCCTCTTGAACGCGAGTGCTTGCCTACGAAGTTCACGTGCATAGTCGTCGAGCAGATTCTTTGCGGCTTGGGACGGTGTGTTCAAAAATGACTTAGCCCACTTCTTTTGCTCATCAGAAAATACTGGCTTGGGCTCGGGCTCTCTTTTCTTCTTGCAGCCGCCTTCCATTTCTCTAAATCAGCAGCCGCGCCCGCCTCGACTTCCTCGGCACTACATTCCCAAGGCCTCGTGGGGAGAGGCTTCAGTGATGGCTCCGGTACCTTTGTTTTCTTAGGTACGTAAGGGTCCGGGTTAATAATCCAGGACTGCTGCTTCCGCTTCTTCGCCGGAGGTGGATTGGGGGCGGCGTCGCTGCACCCGCCCGGGGCGGACTAGGGGGCGGCGGCTGCTTACCCGCCGGAGGTGAATTGGGGGCGGCGTCGGCCCTCGTGAAGGAGGTGTAGGTGAAGCACCACCACCACCACCGCCACCGCCGCCACCACCACCACCGTAGGGGGTGGACTTGTTGGCGCCTCGCCCGGAAACTTGATAAACTTCTTCGCCATAGAATGAACTCGGCGCTTGACATCTCCAAGTCTTGTCGCCCCTTCGGGTGTAGCAATGTCAATGTCCAGGTCCTCAAACCCTTGGACTATGTCCTCCACCGTGACACGAGCATAGCCATCTTGAATGGGGTTGTTGTGGTGGAGTGCTCCGGGTGGTAAAGCACTGCCGATGGCTACCTTCATGGACATGTTCCCGATAGGATAATACAGATGACATGCTTTCATCTCCTTTATATCGTCCACGGGGTAGCGAGGAGGCTCCGGTGCAGTAATTTCGACCACCAGAGGCTCCGGTGCAGTAATTTCGATCGTCGGTGCACCAGCCGGTGGGGCCTCCGTGGAAGCCACGCTGCTTCTCCGCTGCTGGCTTCCGAGATCCAATGGATGATCTTCATGCTGCGCCCGAGCTGCATCTCTTTCGGCTACTAGTACACTCACGGTTTTCTTCATGACATCCATTTCCGATGCCAACCGCGCCACAACATCCGCTTCCCGATCCATCTTTCTCTTACGGCTTCGTAACCGTACGGGTCATCGTTCGGGGGAACCCTACTTTCCACGGAATGTGCCCCATGCCTCGTACACGTCCTCCGTGTTCAGGATTCCCGAGGGCTTTTGTCGGGCGTCGTTCTCTCCGTTGAACTTGATCCTCCCCTCTTGAGCATCCCTCATTGCCTCAATAAGCTTTTGGGTGGGTTTAATTATTTTGCCCCGGTAAACACACTCCCCTGTCTCCGGGTTCAGCGATCCCCCATGCCCGTACCACCAGCTTTTGGCCCTTGGGTCCCATCCCTCCGTACCTGGACGGATTCCTCGCTCCCTCAGCTCGTTCTCCATCTTCTCCCACCTAGGCTCCCAAAGGCGATACCCTCCTGGCCCCATAATATGATTGTACTCCTTCTTGGCCGCATTATCCTTATTTTTTTTTGATATTTCAAGGAACTGCTCCGATTTCTTTTGCTTCACAAATTCTGGCCAATCATGTTGCAGTTTCTCATATTGTCCTTTGAAATCCGGAGTCTTGCCCTGCTTGACAAAGTCATGGGCTAGATTTTGCTTGTATTTCCGGAATGCGTTGGACATCTTAGAAAGAGCGAACTGTTTGACTAGCTTGCACCTCTCCTTGTTTTCCGCAATCTTGTTACCCTCCTCATCGTATTTGCGGTATTCCGGAGGTAGAACGAAATGTTCCATAAGCTTGTTGAAGCAATCTTTTTTTGTTCTCTTATCGACAAAAGTGAAACCAAGACGTGCCTTCTTTGGCTCATTCCACTCCTGGACGGTGATCGAGACGTTGTCTCTAACAACGGCTCCGCATTGGTTGACAAACTTGGTGGCGTTCTTGCGGGGCTCCAGCGGCCTGCCGGTTGCTTCCTCGACAACCTCGATGGTGCATGTTTCTCCTGGTTTCATCGTCTTGGTTGCGCCACGCTTTGACGACGACGTACTCGATTGTTTCGATGATCCGGCCGAGGGCTAAAATAAGAAAGAGAGTCGCGCGCGTTAGTACACACATATTTATTCAAATCAGTTAGTTTGTATCACCAGAGGCTCAATGTATATATATACCTCGGCGCCGGAGGTGGTTGGTACTTCCAATTGAAGATCGTCGTTTATCGACGTTTCTTCGGCATCATCTTGCTGACGGTGCCCTTCATCTTCACCGTCAAAGTTCAGATAAGAAGAGATATCATCTTCTTCTTGTCCGGTCGGCACATATAGAGCATCGCCTTTTATGATGCCGAAGATATGTTCTTCAGCGTCCGGATCATAGTTGTCCATAATCGGGTCAGCTCTATCGTCCGCCATATGTCGAGTCCCGAAAACATGTAGTCAAAACAAATTAATTGTGCATATGCATTATCACATCTCTTCTACATATAAACAGAGAGGGCGACGAGGGAGGCGAGAGGGGCGACGCAGTGACCGCGTGACCGAGAGACCGGTGGCGGTGGCGAAAGGGCGGTGGCAGTGCCGAGGACACATAACCCTCGCGGTGGCGGTGCCCCCTCCCTATACGCGCGGTGGTTGAGTTATTTTTGTTATTTTAAAAGTGACAAACTTTTGTTAAGTTATTTTAAAAGTGACCGAGAGACCGGTGGCGGTGGTGAAATAGCGGTGGCAAAAGGAGGGGGCGAGGAAGGGGTGGGAGAGGGTGTCGCGGAAGAGGGAGGCGAGGACGAGCGCGTGTGCGCATGCGGTGAGAGAGAGCGAGGCCGGCGCGTGCGCGGTGAGAGAGAGAGGGCCGGCCGGCGGCGCGCGGGAAGGGGAGAGGAGGAGGGCGGCGAGGAGCACGGACGGTGAGAGAGAGACCGGCGCGGTGGCGGTGGCGAAAGGGGGGCGGCGGTGGCGGTGGCGCCGCCCCCTCGCTGCGAACAAAAAAAAACCCCGCACATATACGAAAGGGGCGGCGAGGGGGGCGGCGCCTTTTACTTTTTTTAACTTTTAACTTTTTTGTCAAGTTTTACTTTTTTGTCAAGTTTTACTTTTTTTCTTAATTATCAAGTTTTATATACGTTTTTGTTAATTATCAAATTTTACTGTTTTTTTTGTTAATTATCAAATTTTACCGTTTTTCTAAAACTAATTAACTAGTTAAAATTAAAAAAAACTAAAAAACTAAAAAAAAAGGCGGCCGGCGCCCCACACGATCTCTCCGTCAGCGAGAGAGAGGGCACGCGGCCGCGCGTGCGTGCGCGGCAACACGGGCGCGCCGGCGCCGGCGGGCGAGCGAGCTAGGCGGCGTTGGGCGGGCGAGCGAGGCGGCCGGCGCGCGCGCGGTGGGCGAGGGCGCGCGCGGCCGGTCTGAAATAGCGGCGGCGGCGCCGTGGGCGAGAGGGAGGAGCGGGCCGGGGGAGACGGCGCGCGGCGACAGCGAGAGGGAGGAGCGGGGGCGACGGCGCGCAGCGACATACGGCGGCGGCGGAGGAGTTCGGCGCGGCGACGAGCACGGGCGTCGACGAGGGCGTCGAGGAGGCGCGGCGGCGAGCACGGACTGCAGAGAAACGAACTGGCGCGGAGAAGAAGAGGAACTGGCGCGCCGCTTGGCGCCGCGCGCGTATTTATAACCCCCCCTTTAGTCGCGGTTGGGGAGGCGACCCGCGACTAAAGGGTACCCTTTAGTCGCGGTTTGCCAGACCAACCGCGACTAAAGGGTTTTTTCGCCGGGTTTTTCGTTCCCGCGCTGAAGGACCCTTTAGTCGCGGTTGGCGAGGCCAACCGCGACTAAAGGTCTTTTTTCAAATTACTTTTCTTTTTCAATTCAGAAAAATAAAACTAATTCATTTCAGAATCATAAAATACAAATAATATATCAAAAAATTCAGAAAAACTAAACTAATTCAATTCAAATTCTTAAAAATACAAATAATATATCAAAAAAATCAGAAAAATAAAAATAATTCAATTCAAATTCATAAAAATACAAATAATATATCCAAAAAATACAAATAATATAGCCTCTTTCTTCCCGCCACTTTCTTCCCGCCTCTTTCTTCCCGCCACTTTCTTCCCGCCTCTTTCTTCCCGCCTCTTTCTTCCCGCCTCCTGTCTTCCCGCTCCCATTTTTCCCGCCATTTGTCACTACATATAGGTAGCCCGGCTTGGCCAGCATTATCACATCTCTACAATCTCTCATCACTCTCTCATGGCTTCCACCGCACCCACTCTAACCTACCGGCAGGTGGAGGAGCTTTGCGCCTCGAACTACCCTTGCCCACCGGGCTACCGCGTCCCCGCCGGCTGGAGCCTAAGCGCCGGCGGCGTGCCGGTCCCTCCCGTCCCTCAGGGTACTACGCGCCGGGCGGCCATCACGAACCACTACTACCTCGACCTCACGCCGGAGCAGCGGATGAATCCCCGCTGGCATCCCGATAACCAGCATACTTGGGACGCCTTCTTCATCAATCGGCGTGAGAGGGCGCTCGCCAGGTATGAGGAGGACGGTCTGCCTCCTGGAAACTTCCACGAGGCCGGCCGTCGGCTATGGTGGTACGGCCGGACTCTGCAGAGCGTCATGGACTACATCACGGCCGGCGATATCCCCCGCCTGCGCTACCCTCAGTTCGAGCCACGAGCGCCGCCCGACGACAGCGACGACGGCAGCGACGACGACGGCGGCAACTTAGAAGGCGACGACTACCAGTACAACGACGGCGGCTATGAAGACTACGAGTATGCATATTACACGCCTAGGCAGGAGTATGACTAAATAGACCCAAATTTCATGTATGCAGGAGTATGACTTAGTCACTCCAAATTTCATGTATCATCAGTGCTATCTCGAGTCAATTGAATCATTCGAAAATGGACACCAAACACATCACGGGTAATTAATATAATTCACATGATCCATTCAACAAAGTTTGGTACAATAAATTATTACACATCATTTCTTTCCTTGTGTCCCTGCTTGCTTACGATTGTGCCGTATCCATGGAGCATCCTCATCATTTAACTTAATGCTTGGGTCGGTGTTCACTTTGAAGGGCGGAATTTCAGCAAACATATTATAATCTTCTGACATGTCTGTCTTGTCCTCCACTCCCACGATGTTTCTTTTCCACTGAAAGAACAATGTGGCGCTTTGGATCATCGCATGATGTACTCGATCGTTTTCTTATCTTTCCGTTTCCTCGGTTTGCTACTCATGTCCTTCACATAGAAAACCTGAGCGACATCTTTCGCTAGGACGAATGGTTCGTCAAGGTAACCAAGATTGTTGAAATCCACCATTGTCATTCGGTATTGCTGGTCCACCTTTACCCCACCTCCTGTTAGCTTGAACCATTTGCACCGGAACAAAGGGACCCTAAAGGAGGGTCCATAGTCAAGTTCCCATATCTCCTCTATGTAACCATAATATGTGACCTTTTGCCCATTCTCGGTTGCTCGCATCAAAGCGGACACCACTGTTTTGGTTGGTGCTCTTTTTATCTTGGGCGATCGTGTAAAATGTATTCCCATTTATCTCGTACCCTTGGAAAGTCGTTATAGTCGAAGATGGTGTCTTGGCCAACATGTACGAGCTGATCTACAACATGATCGTCATTCATTAAATGTTTTCTCAACCAACTGCCGAAAGTCTCCATGTGGGCCTTCCTAATCCGAGATTCAGGCTTCCCGGGGTTGTCCGAGCGTAAAATATTCTTGTGTTTCTCAAAGTACGGAGCCACCAAGCTGGAATTGGTCGAACTGTGTGGTGTGCTTCGATCGGAGAATGGCCGTCCATACATATCGTTGATTTCCTTCCGATCGTGCCTTTTCCACTTAGTCTCCCCTCGTGCCGCGATCGAGGAAGACCAATCGGCTTAAGGTCAGGAACAAAGTCAACACAAAACTCAATTACCTCCTCATTTCCATAGCCCTTGGCGATGCTTCCTTCCGGCCTAGCACGGTTACGAACATATTTCTTTAATATTCCCATGAACCTCTCGAAGGGGAACATATTGTGTAGAAATACAGGACCGAGAATGGAAATCTCATCGACTAGGTGAACCAGGAGGTGCGTCATAATATTGAAGAAGGATGGCGGGAACACCAACTCGAAACCGACAAGACATTGGATCACATCGTTCCGTAACCGTGGTAGAACTTCTGGATTGATTACCTTCGAGAGATTGCATTGAGGAATGCACATAGCTTCACAATGGCTACTCGAACATTTTCCGGTAGGAGCCCCCTCAAAGCAATCGGAAGCAATTGCGTCATAATCACGTGGCAGTCGTGAGACTTCAGGTTTTGGAACTTTTTCTCCGCCATGTTTATTATTCCCTTTATATTGGACGAGAATCCAGACGGGATCTTCATACTTGCTCGGGCATTCAAAAAAGATGACCTTCTCTTCTTTGGTCGGAGCGTAGGCTGGCACGACCTTGAAACCGTTCCGGATGCCGGTCATCAGGGTCTTTCAAACTTTGCTGGTCCTGCCGTGCTTCCTTTGTATCATTTGACTTCCCATACACGCCCAAGAAGCTTAGGAGGTTCACGCAAATATTCTTCGTAACGTGCATCACGTCGATTGCGAAGCGGACTTCTAGGACTTTCCAATATTCTAGCTCCCGGAATATAGATTTCTTCTTCCACATGGCTGCGTGCCCGTCGGCTCCCTTCGGAACCGATTGTCCGCCGGGACCCTTTCCAAAGATGACATTCAAATCCTTGACCATATCAAATACCTCGACGACCGGTGTGTTCCGCGAGCTTCGGCCGGTGATCTGCCTTGCCATTGTAATGCTTGCCTTTCTTTCTTACTTGGATGACCTTTCGGAAGAAATCGACGATGCCCAAGGTACACGTTCTTCTTACAATTTGGCAAATGTACACTTTCAGTCTCATGTAAGCAGTGCGTGCATGCATTGTATCCCTTATTTGACAGTCCCGAAAGGTTACTAAGAGCGAGGCCAATCGTTGATGGTTACGAAAAGCAACGCTCGTAGGTCAAATTCCTCTTCTTTGTGCTCATCCCACACACGGACACCAGGTCTGCCCCACAGCTGTAAAAGTTCATCAACTAATGTCCTTAGGTACACATCGATGTCGTTGCCGGGTTGCTTCGGACCTTGGATGAGCACTGGCATCATAATGAACTTCCGCTTCATGCACAACCAAGGAGGAAGGTTGTAGATGCATAGAGTCACGGGCCAGGTGCTATGGCTGGAGCTCTGCTCGCCAAAAGGATTCATGCCATCCGTACTTAGACCAAATCTTATGTTCCTTGCGTCAGCTGCAAAATCTTTGAACTCTCTGTCGATCTTTCTCCATTGCGTTCCATCCGCGGGGTGTCTCAACTCCCCGTCCGACTTACGGTCCTCTTTGTGCCATCGCAACAACTTGGCATGCTCTTTGTTCCCGAACAGACGTTTCAACCGTGGTATTATAGGAGCATACCACATCACCTTGGCGGGAACCCTCTTCCCGGGTTTACGGCCCTCAACATCGTCACCGGGGTCATCGCCTCCGATCTTATAACGCAATGCGAGTGCATACCGGGCATTCATTCAAATTCTCGTATTCACCGCGGTAGAGGATGCGATCGTTGATGCATGCATGTATCTTCGGAACCTCTAAACCTAGAGGGCGAGACAACCTTCTTTGCTTCGTACGTATCGGCGGGCAACTCGTTATTCTTTGGAAACATATTCTTCAACATTTTCAGCAAGTTTTCAAATGCCGAGTCAGCTACACCTACCTGTGCCTTCCATTTCAGCAAATCCAGTGTGCAGCCCAGCTTTTTCAGACCATCATCGCATCCGGGGTACAGCGCCTTCCTGTGATCCTCTAACATGCGATCCAAATTCTCCCTCTCCTTTTCAGTTTCGCAGCGTCTCCGTGCATCAGCAATGGTCTGACCAAGATCATCAACGGGATCATCACGTGCCTCTTCTTCACCTTCCCCTTCACCTTCCCCTTCACCTTCAGCATCCTCCATGAAAGTATCACCGAAATGAGCAAGATAGCTTTCATCGATGAAATCATCCCCTTCTTCATCTTCTTCCATTATAACCCCTCTTTCTCCATGCTTGGTCCAACAATTATAGCTTGGCATGAAACCGTGCCGAAGCAGGTGCATGTGAACATCTCTTGAGGAAGAGTAACCCTTCGATTCTTACGGTTAACACATGGACAGATAACAAAACCCCCTGCTTGTTCGCATTAGCCACTACGAGGAAATCTTTCAAACCCGTACTGAACTCGCCGGAGAGTCGGTTACCGTACATCCATTGCCGATTCATCTGCATTATTATAATATAAAATATATAATTAACCATCATGCATTTGTTAAACTAACTAGCTACAAACAATATAAATTAAACAATGAACTACACACATGCATATTTTATCAATGACACATCAAAGGTTCAAGTTGCTAACCGCGATCGAGGAGGAAAAAATAAATGAGAAAGCTCAAGTGTGGCTCCAACACTTCATATCATGTTTGTTTCATGCTCTTGGGGCATTTCATCAAACACCTTATGTGCATAAGAGGAACCAAAAGCAAACCTAACACTCACTTGTGAAGTTTGTGAAGAGAATGGCTCCAAATGGCTAAGTGTTGGCTGCTGGATGGGTATATATAGGGGAGGGGCTTTAGTCCCGGTTGGCCTGGCCAACCGCGACTAAAGGCCTTCGGGCACACTAAAGCCCCCCACGTGCACCAGCTGGCCACCGTGCGCCCTGGGCCCAGGCCTTTGGTCGCGGTTCGCCTCCCGAACCGCGACTAAAGGTCTCATTAGTCGCGGTTCCTTTAGCTTCGCGACTTATGGTGCTGGACGGAAGCCTGTTTTTCTACCAGTGATAGATTTAACCTTACTGCCACACTATAAGACTCACTGAGCCTGTCCAAAGTTGATACATGAAGTTTGGAATCATGCTTCTAGATAGCGGAGAAAAAAGAGTCGGTGAATTTCCTTGATTCCAGACAAGGAACTGTGGTTGTATAATGCTTCTTCAGGTGTCACACATATGGCATACATCCACAAACTCCGATAAATATAACTCTCATTTGTTTCTCAAATAGATCATGAGGAATTCCTCTCTTAATTCCATAGTGCCCAGGATTCTGATAATTTATATTTTATTAAGTTAGATCATGCATTTAAACCAAAGAGATTTAAAGATCAAGAGTAGCGTTTTCATGCCTTTTTTTTATCCTGATGTACAAATATGAGCACTTGAGCCATTCAATTGCCGAAGTTATGTAAGACAATCTCAACTGAACAATCTCTACATTTAAATGCTCCATGATCATGTATCTATACTCAGCCAGAGGTTTCGAATAAAGTGCCAGCATGTCACAATTAAGCTTCAATTGAAATATCATGTAAGAACTTTTCAACTGAACACAAGAAGTTACTAAGACTCGACCATTTCACATCCACGTTGAAGATTTTCATATAGATGAACCTACAAGAGAAAATTACGTTAGGTTAGAGACCAATAAGCCAGGACACATTTTCAAGTTGGAAGTAATTCAAATTTAACAAGAGAGAACCAAAGGTAAATTGATGTCTCTCTTCTTGTCATAATTACAACTGTTCCAGTACCATCAAATGGTGGATGGCCTGCCCTTCCACACATCTGACGATGACAAAGACATTGTCAGTGAAGAAAGAAAATGATCACGTTTTTTTCTTTTCGAAATGGCGAAAATGATCACGTAGTATTGTTTAAATTGTAAAGTGTAAATAACTTAATCAATTGAGTTCAAATATATACATGTTAATTTTCACTAAATATAATACACATTAAAGGATAAGCAAATTGATAACATTGCGAAGGTGGATAAACAACTTGATAGCAAGATAATTTTCAAATTTAACAAGAAACATTTATCTACATCATTGCGTCTGTTTATGCTATATGGTTCATCCAATATGCACGGTGAGTCTTATATGTTTCATTTTTCACGAAAATTACACATGCTAATGATAATTATTGTTGTGCAGAATATTATCGAGCTGAGGAATAATTTTATGGTAAGTTTGCTCAAGTACCATGAAAATGAAGTAGAACAAAACATTCCATACGTTGTACGATATACTCTAAGGAGCATGGAGGAGGAGATTTTTTTTATATAAAATAGTTAGTTGAGTGTTTATATCATATCTAAACAAACATTTGTTAAAATATACTTCAGACGGAGTGGAATCTTATGAGGTTTTTAAATATCTTGTGGTTGTCTTTTTAAACGTGATTTTTTACAGCTATTGTATTGTCATAATGCAAGAAAAATTATAAACCGTAGCAACGCACGGGCATTCAACTAGTTTTATCTAGATTCCTAGCGGGAAGACCACCATTTGTAGTGCTCCATATAATAGCTCACGCGGGGCATATGGTTTTTACCGGATCATAATCCTGAGTTTGAACATGTATAAATCTTTCGTGCCTTGAGGTTGTTAGCCCATCATTTTGTGATCACAAGTTCTTACACCTACAAATTTATGACAATGAATTAAAACACCGAAAAATATGAATGAGAAGTTCAGCAAAACATCTAAGTGATGGTGAGATCGTCTCACAAACTTGTACCATTTGTAACTCCGTGGAAAATGGATTATTCATGAAACATAATCAAACCTTGTTTGACATGGTGAAATCTATAATGTACTATATATTATAGATCTCACCATGTCCGCACAACATCTCTCCGGAACATATTCCATTGATTTGTGGCTCCCAGTTTACCGAACGTTTGACATGCTGAAATAAGTACATTATTTGAGCGACCAGTATTCATGAGACGATTTAACATAGATGGAACTATGGAAAAGATATGACCGTGTTTTCCGGAGAAAGGTTGCGCGGGCGACCAGGTCGCTTTTGGGGATTGTTTTTCGGCCGACTACTTCTGCAAGACGCTGGTGAAGGAATATTGCACGCTGGAGGCTTTGGCACTCTCAGTGTTTTAGGGCCCGTTTTGTAGGCTAGGTTGATTTCTTGCATAACTGCGTTAGGGAGAAGAAAACCTCTGCACGTCGCAAACGGGCCTGCCACGAGCCAGATTCGGTCTGTTGTTTGGTAGTCTATGAAGAATTTTTGGTCCAGCAGAAATGTAAGGCTCGGTTTTTTTTGGTTTCATACGAGTTAGCCTCACCATTTCTCCATATGGTGACCTTACCTCTCATCTCCTCAACTATCATAAATCCTCACGCCGATGTCACGAAGCCTGGCACCACGCCGGTTCGCGCAAAGACCACCATGCCACTCTCGCCGACGGTGGCCAAGGCGGGTTTACGCTACCTACGCAGAAGACTGGGCTGAATATGATAGGTCGAAGCTTTCAGTGTAGCACAATAAGATTGTCGTCGCCACTGGCTACACCTACATGGTTACCACCATGGGCTACTGTCTATCACATACCATAACCATCACCACCACGACACCGCCGGTCATGCCCGTCACAGCCATCACCCCGTTGCCGAACACCACCATGACACCGCCGTTCACGCCAGTCAGAATCATCACCATGTCGCCGACGACGTCGCTGAACACCACCATGACACCGTTGGTCACCCAGTAACAAGCATCACCATATCATTGAACACGATCATCACCTTGACACCACCGTTCATGATGGTCAAAGCACGACATCGCCGACCATGAAGCCTAACGTCATGTTGTCGTTCATGTTAGCCGAACAACACCATGCAACCCCCAACGACAAGGATGGCCACTACCATGGATTATCACCTCAAACTTCTCACCTATCATCATCACATCGCCGTCCATAAATATGGCAAGTGAGAAGTTGAGCAAGATTACTCCAAACTATACTCACACATACGTACAGATTAGAGTATACTAGCGAGTTATTTATCTATCCGTGTATGTACACCAAAATAAAAACCTGTCAACATGAAAGTCCTACGGAATGGTGTGGTGAACCTACTCCTCCAAGGAAATTTCAAATGGTTGACCATGTGCGACGAATTTGGAGAAATTCCCTCAAAACTTCATACACGAAATTGACGATTTACGACCAACGAAACTCGAAACTGATTGTCGGAATTGATTCATATCATCGACACGCATCTTTTTCATATACAACTTATTTTGATTTGGAGCATGGTTGTGTTGGTTTGAAGAGAGGTGTGTGGAGTAATGTAAGGGAGAGTGAGCGTAAGCAAATGCACGTGCACAGGTTGCATCCATTGAGCAGAATAGTCACGAAAACAGGGCAGGCCGGCTAGAAACGCGCTAGAAATGCCTGATTCGGCCGTTGTTCCGGGTCCTGGCCCGAGGGTGCTTTGAAAATCGGTTAGGCCACAACACGGAGACCTTCCGGGCAACCAAACGGACCGCTTTTTTCTCAAGCCATGCAAAGAAGGAGGCTGTAGGCTACGAAACGTGCCCTTAGAGGCGTCATAGAAAGAGGAGGCTCCAAAGGGAAGCGGCTATGGCGATACACTTTGGTAAGTCTCTCTTTCCTCCTACATGTAATGTTCCTGTAGGTCTATCGACACCAAGAAGAACCAGGATAATGTGGCTAGTGTTGTCTCCGTCAACGTTTTTGCTGGAATCCTTCAATGCCAATGAATGTATCACTGTGCAGTGCAGAAAGAGAAGGGAGAAGAATGATCTGTAGTGCCGGTGGTGCATTCTATATGTCGTTTTCCTAGTAAGCCGATGAACAGAATTTCGAATTCGCCAGGTTTGGTTGCGGGCCAGTTGGACCATGCAAGTGTTTGGTATGATCTTGTGGTTCACATTGATCACATATGCCATCGGCGACCGCATTCTGTACCCGATCACAGCCGTAGTGGGTTAGGGTTCACGCAAAAAAATTGTCCATCGGCGCCTGTGATCTACACCGACGCTGATCGGCAGTCCGGGATCATTTCCATCGCTATGGTGAATAGAGGTGGGGGGAATCAGAATCATGGAAGAGGACAATCTGGTGGTGGCCGTGGTAATGGAAGATGGTAATCTGGCTTCAATGGAGTCTGGAATTGCGATTTCGAGGACGGAGGGAGCAGTGGAACTGCTGGTCATGGCAGTCACACTGATAATTCCCGCGATACTCAAGGTAATGTGTTTGAGGATGGTGTTTTTCGTGCTGGTGCAAATAGGCCAAACAATGTCGCTCGCGGTTTTCATCCTAATCAGGGCTTTGCTAATGGCAATGTGTTGCATGTAAAATCATGCATGAACTTTGTACTTTATTGACACATATTCCCAGATATTTGCAATATATATATGATGTTATATCCATGTTTATATTGATTTATGGGGATTTACCAATGATCCTCTTTATTTGGGTTATAACTCTGCAGAATAGGAGAACCCTGTTTTGTGTTTTTTTCACTTTCAGGGACCTATACAGAGTCAAATTGAGCTAGGATTTCAGTGACGTCAATATTTCACCACGAGAAGCATCTGGAGCACTTGGACCTCACGAGGGAGGGTCTGAGGCCTAAAAAGTAGGTGGTGGCGCGCTGATGGCTCCCAAATGCAAGAGATCAATTGTAGTAATTTTCAACAAAGAAAGGTTGTCAAACCCACGAGGAGCTGAAGGTATTGGTTAGCAGTAATAACAAGAAAGGTTGTGAAACATGATATGGACCAGAGGCATAATGGTTACAACACAATCTGAATATATAATATCTCCACCAAATAATGACAAAGTACCAATCACGAACATGCAATAGCACTAAAAACAATATCCGGGGTTCGATTCAACACAAAATATTAGGGGGCTTATGTCGATCTCGTAGATGGAGATGGTGGTGATGATGGTGCTGGTGGAGAAGTTGATGGAGATACCTCCTCCCAAGCCAAGGAGGAGTGGAGATGTCGATGGCATCGATTTCTCCTTCACCGGAGGCACCGGTGTAGCATGATCTACCCTCTCCCGGAGTAGGAGAAGACTTTCGCCTCCGCCGCCTCCTCAATAAATCTCGGGAAAAATATGGCTTAGGTTTTTGGGCGAAACGGAGCATCTGGAATAAATGGGGGGCCGAAACAATGCCCGAGGTGCGAACGGGCATGGGTGGTGCGCCCAGAAGGTTGGGCCGCGCCACCTGGTGCCGTTTGCACCCCGTGGCCCCTCTCGCGTGATTCTTTCGCTCGCTTCCTTCCTTCGGGTGAAAAACTGATCAGGTATTTTTCCCTCGAATTTTTGTGATCCAGAAAGTCCTGAAACAAGTAAAAGATGGAAAAGGAGGTTTTCTGACTCCCATGAATTAAATACCAAAGAAGGGGACTTTGTAGGAAAGTTCTGAAAATCATCTAAAATGCATAAATAACAATGTATGAAGGAAAATAACAATGAAAACTAACCCTGTATGTAGCAATAATGATGATGCAAAATGCACTTATCATGCGCCCAGTAAGGGTGGGTGCGCCACCCACCCTCCTTTCGCCATTGTCGGTCCGTTTCACCCGATTATTTCACCCACGGACTCCGTTTGACCTAAAAACCATATACATATCCCCCTGATACGTCTCAAACGTATCTATAATTTCTTATGTTCCATGCTAGTTTTATGACAATACTCACATGTTTTATATATACTTTACATCATTTTGATGCATTTTCCGGCACTAACCTATTAACAAGATGCCGAAGCGCCGGTTCTCGTTTTCTGCTGTTTTTGGTTTCAGAAATCTTACACAAGAAATATTCTCGGAATTGGACGAAACAAAAGCCCACGATCTTATTTTCCACGGAGCTTTCCAGAACACCGAAGGAGAGACGTAGAGGGGCCAAGGAGGCCCCACACCCTAGGGCGGCGCGGCCTGGAAGGGGGCGCGCCGGCCTGTGGGGTGGGCTCCTCGGCCGCCTCCCGACTCTGCCCCTTCGCCTATTTATTCTCTCCGTCGCGAAAACCTATTACCGAGAGCCACGATACGAGAAAAGTTCCAGAGACGCCGTCGCCGCCAATCCCATCTCGGGGGATTCAGGAGATCGCCTCCGGCACCCTGCCGGAGAGGGGAATCATCACCGGAGGACTCTACATCATCATTCCCGCCTCCGGATTGATGCGTGAGTAGTTCATCCTTGGACTATGGGTCCATAGAAGTAGATGGTTGTCTTCTCCTCTTGTGCTATCATCTTTAGATCTTGTGAGCTGCCTAACATGATCAAGATCGTCTATTTGTAATGCTACATGTTGGGATTCGATGAATATGGAATACTATGTCAAGTTGATTATTGATCTATCATATATGTGTTGTTTATGATCTTGCATGCTCTCCGTTGCTAGTAGAGGCTCTGGCCAAGTCGATACTTGTGACTCCAAGAGGGAGTATTTATGCTCGATAGTGGGTTCATGCCTCCATTGAATCTGTGACAGTGACAGAAAGTTCTAAGGTTATGGATGTGATGTTGCCACTAGGGATAAAATATCAATGCTTTGTCTAAGGATATTTGTGTTGATTACATTATGCACAGTACTTAATGCTATTGTCTGTTGTTTGCAACTTAATACTGGAAGGGGTGCGGATGCTAACCCGAAGCACTAGTAGGAAAAGCATCATCAGTGGCGCACGAAAATGGGCTTCTGTGGCGCACGGGAGGTGCGCCACAGAAACGTCGCCACAAAAATAAGGTTTCTGTGGCGCATCTGGCAGTGCGCCACGGAATTAAGGCTTCGTGGCGCACTATGTCCGGTGCGCCACGGAAATAAGTAGTTCGTTGCGCATGTGAGGTAGCTGCGCCACAGAAATAGGTGCGCCACAGAATTATGTTTTGGTGCGCCACAGAACAATCTACAGGTATACTCGATTCTGTGCTCCCTGGTGTATTATACAGTTTTATACTGGTTTTATACACCGTATACAGGTTATATACTGATATAATATAGAAAAATATAATATGGACATATATAATCATCACATCATCATCACATTACTTAGAGCTCGATCGAGTTATACATATAGCTCCATACACTCATAATCCATGCAAATTAATTAAGTTCTCATTATCTCTAGATACAAACGAAGTGACACCGGCCGCCGCGTACACTAGGATGAAATAGAGTACCGCTGCGACGATGGTGAGCAAGAGCGAGAGCACAAGGAAGGTCTTCATCTTGCTCTTGTTCGCTTGGTGCGCCCTCCACTTGGCAACCGCCTCGTGTCTAGTCGGGTACCCTTTGTAGCAGTTGCCGCTGAACTTGTGCACCTGTTTCTTGCACTCCTCCCACTCCTCGTACACTCCTGGAACCCGCCCCTCGAACACGACGTATGTAGTACGTCATCTCTATGGACACAAGGCATATTAGTATATAACGCAATGGAAAGAGTTAGAGGGTTCACATGCATACATATTCACAAGAATTAAAGCAAGGAAATAATAATAAACCTAAAAGAAATATAGCATCGGTATCACATAAGTAATATGGTTCAACGATAACGACTACAGTAGTAATTGAAGTCCAACAACGACGACCACCGTTTCGAGCAAATTAAGAAAGTTTAGTTTACAACACGGTACAAATTGTCCATCGATTCAAAGTAATGCTAGGCACACCGGCCTCGGTCAACGAGACGTCTTCTTGAGCGGCTCCGGGAACGGCTTGTACAAGTCCTTCGTCGTCCACGTCCTTCCATCACCCTGCCTATGTAGGCGTTCTTCGATATCCCTCTTAGGCAACGCTCTGGCTGCGTGTAAGAGCCCCGATCCATTGGATACATCTTGTAAGATAATTTCCGAGAGCTTTACTTGGATGCGATGGAAGTCTTCTCTAAGATCATCATCACCGATTTCCCCGACATTTTAATGGGGTCTCGCTTACTAGGTGGCGTGAGACATCATCTCTGCATCCTCGACAAACCCTTTAAGGTAATGGAGGACATAGAAGGCCTCCTTAATGTCTGTCACTGGCTCGCTTGATACAAGGGAAGTTGATCACGTGCTTGAACCCGATCTTTTAGTGTCCGGCCTGATATATTGCCCATTCTTCTCGAAGGTGCCTCCATTTTTGGAGTAGCCAAGGATAGCCTCATCGAGAACACCCTTATTCTCTTGTAGTCTTTCTTCGTCGTCGTACTCGACGAGTCAAAATACTGGGCTAGTGACCACTTTGGATCTAGGATGATGAGTGTGCAGTATTTGTCCCTGCTCAACAAATGCAATTGAAATGGAATGTTGGAAATGATCGGCAATTGAAGAAATATATAAGAAAGTATAAGTTACGACGGCCGTGAGCGGATGTGTACTTACTCGGGAAAGACAGGCAGAAGAATGGTGTTGCTCTCTTTGTGCATGAGCATGAAGTTCTGGAGGTACCGCACCGCCTTGGTCCGTGTCCTTGAGCCATCCTCGGAGCTGGCTATCGCGCATGTAGTAGGGATCCGCTACCGCGATGTGGCGGGGTCTCTCTCTGTTGATCTTCATCTGAAGATTGATCGCGTATAGGCGGACCAAGTTATAGTCGAGCCGTTTCGAGTGAAATAGATTGAAGACGTCCTCGAACGCTGATGTCTACGGGTGCTTCTATTCTTGTAGACAGTGTTGGGCCTCCAAGAGCAGAGGTTTGTAGAACAGCAGCAAGTTTCCCTTAAGTGGATCACCCAAGGTTTATCGAACTCGGGGAGGAAGAGGTCAAAGATATCCCTCTCAAGCAACCCTGCGATCACAATGCAAGAAGTCTCTTGTGTCCCCAACACACCTAATACACTTATCAGATGTATAGGTGCACTAGTTCGGCGAAGAGATAGTGAAATACAAGTGGTATGAATGAATATGAGCAGTAGTAACGGCACCAGAAAATAGCTTGATGCTACAACTGGCGTATGGTTGATGGTGGTCATATTGCAGGCAGAACAGATGCAGTAAAACAGTAAACAAGCAGCGATAGCAGTATTTGGGAACAAGGCCTAGGGATTATACTTTCACTAGTGGACACTCTCAACATTGATCACATAACATAATAGATAAATTCTATACTCTACACTCTTTTGTTGGATGATGAACACCACTAATTGCGTAGGATTACACGAACCCTCAATGCCGGAGTTAACAAGCTCCACAATATTCGATATTCATGTTTAAATAACCTTAGAGTGCACGACAGATCAACACAACTACACCAAGTACTAACATAGCATGCACACTGTCACCATCACACTATGAAGGAGGCATAGATCACATCAATACTATCATAGCAATGGTTAACTTCATAATCTACAAGAGATCACAATCATAACCTATGCCAAGTACTACACGATGCACACACTGTCACCATTACACCGTGCAGGAGGAATAGACTACTTTAATAACATCACTAGAGTAGCACACAGATAAATTGTGATACAAAACACATTGCAATCATAAAGGGATATAAATAAGCACTTCACTATGCCATTCATAATAGTGAATAAGTATTCTGTGAAATATAGCCTAAGAGACCCACACGGTGCACACTACTGTCACCTTTACACACGTGGGACAAGGAGTCTCCGGAGATCACATAAGTAAAACCCACTTTACTAGCATAATGACATCTAGATTACAAGCATCATCATATGAATCTCAATCATGTAAGGCAGCTCATGAGATTATTGTATTGAAGTACATAGGAGAGAGATTAACCACATAGCTACCGGTACAGCCCCGAGCCTCGATGGAGAACTACTCCCTCCTCATGGGAGACAAGCAGCGTTGATGGAGATGGCGGTGGTGTCGATGGAGGAGCCTTCCGAGGGCACTTCCCCGTCCCGGCGGCGTGCCGAGCAGAGACTCCTGTCCCCCAGATCTTGGCTTCGCGATGGCGGCGGCTCTGGAAGGTTTCTCGTACCGTGGCTTTTTCCGTCTCGAGGTTTTAGGTCAGGGACCCTTAAATAGGCGAAGAGGCGGAGTCGGAGGGCTGACGAGGCGATGACACAATAGGGGGGCGCGGCCCAGGCCCTGGCCGCGCCACCCTATCATCTGGGCCCACCAGGGCTCCCCTCTGGTGGCTCTCGGGTGTTCTGGAAGCTTCGTGGAAAAATAGGATGCTGGGCATTGATTTCGTTCGATTCCGAGAATATTTCCTTACTAGGATTTCGGAACCAAAAACAGCAGAAAACAGCAACTGGCCCTTCGGCATTTCGTCAATAGGTTAGTTCCGGAAAACGCATAAATATGACATATAATGTGTATAAAACATGTGAGTATCATCATAAAAGTAGCATGGAACATAAGAAATTATAGATACGTTTGAGACGTATCAAGCATCCCCAAGCTTAGTTCCTACTCGCCCTCGAGTAGGTAAACGATAACAAAGATAATTTCTGAAGTGACATGCTATCATAATCTTGATCAATACTATTGTAAAGCATATGAGATGAATGCAGCGATTCGAAGCAATGATGAAGATAATGAGTAAACAAATGAATCATATAGCAAAGACTTTTCATGAATAGTACTTTCAAGACAAGCATCAATAAGACTTGCATAAGAGTTACTCATAAGGCAATAGATTCCAAGTAAAGGCATTGAAGCAACACAAAGGAAGATATAAGTTTCAGCGGTTGCTTTCAACTTCAACATGTATATCTCATGGATATTTGTCAACATAAAGCAATATAACAAGTGCAATAGGTAAACATGTAAGAATCAATGCACACAGTTGATACAAGTGTTTGCTTCTAAGATAGAAAGAATAGGTAAACTGACTCAACAATAAAGTAGAAGAAAGGCCCTTCGCAGAGGGAAGCATTGATTACTATATTTGTGCTAGAGCTTTTCATTTTGAAAACAAGAAACAATTTTGTCAACGGTAGTAATAAAGCATATGTGTTATGTATAAGACATCCTATAAGTTGCAAGCCTCATGCATAGTATACCAATAGTGCTCGCACCTTGTCCTAATTAGCTTGGATTAACACGGATTATCATAGTATAGCATATGTTTCAACCAAGTGTCACAAAGGGGTACCTCTATGCCTTATGTACAAAGGTCTAAGGAGAAAGCTAGCATTGGATTTCTCGCTTTTGATTATTCTCAACTTAGACATCCATACCGGGACAACATAGACAACAGATAATGGACTCCTCTTTAATGCATAAGCATTCAACAACAGTTAATATTCTCATAAGAGATTGAGGATTGATTTTCCAAACTGAAACTTCCACCATGAATCATGGCTTTAGTTAGCGGCCCAATGTTCTTCTCTAACAGTATGCATACTCAAACCATATGATCATGAAAATCTCCCTTACTTCGTACAAGACGAACATGCATAGCAACTCACATGATATTCAACAAAGGTAAAAGAGTTGATGGCGTCCCCAGAAACATGGTTACCGCTCAACAAGCAACTTATTAAGAAATAAGACACATAAGTACATATTCTTCACCACCATAGTTTTTAAGCTATTTGTCCCATGAGCTATATATTGCAAAGGCAAAGAATAGAAATTTTAAAGGTAGCACTCAAGTAATTTACTTTGGAATGGCGGAGAAATACCATGTAGTAGGTAGGTATGGTGGACACAAATGGCATGGTTATTGGCTCAAGGATTTGGATGCATGAGAAGAATTCCTCTCAATACAAGGCTAGGCTAGCAAGGTTGTTTGAAGCAAATTCAAGTATAAAATGGTGCAGCAAGACTCACATATGAACATATTGTAAGCATTATAAGACTTTACATCGTCTCCTTGTTGTTCAAACACCTTAACCAGAAAATATCTAGACTCCAGAGAAACTAATCATGCAAACCAAATTTTAACAATCTCTATGTAGTTCTTCATTAATGGGTGCAAAGTACATGATGCAAGAGCTTAAACATGATCTATTTGTGCACAACAATTGCCAAGTATCAAATTATTCAAGACATTATACTATTTACCACATGCAGCATTTTCTGTTTCCAACCATATAACAATGAACGAAGCAGTTTCAACCTTCGCCATGAACATTAAAGATAAAGCGAAGAACACATGTGTTCATATGAACCAGAGGAGCGCGTCTCTCTCCCACACAAGCATTTATTCAGAGAATGAAAATAACAAAACGAAAATAAAAGCACACAGACGCTCCAAGTAAAGTACATAAGATGTGACCGAATAAAAATATAGTTTCAAGAGAAGAAACCTGATAACTTGTCGATGAAGAAGGGGATGACTTGGGCATCCCCAAGCTTAGATGCTTGAGTCTTCTTGAAATATGCAGGGATGAACCACGGGGGCATCCCCAAGCCTAGACTTTTCACTCTTCTTGATCATATTGTATCATCCTTCTCTCTTGACCCTTGAAAACTTCCTCCACACCAAACTCAAAACAAACTCATTAGAGGGTTAGTGCATAATCTAAAATTCACACATTCAGAGGTGACACAATCATTCTTAACACTTCTGGACATTGCACAAAGTTACTGGAAGTTAATGGAACAAAGAAATCCATCCAACACAGCAAAAGAGGCAATGCGAAATAAAAGGCAGAATCTGTCAAAACAGAACGAGTCCGTAAAGACGAATTTTAAAGAGGCACCGGACTTGCTCAGATGAAAATTCTCAAATTGAATGAAAGTTGCGTACATATCTGAGGATCACTCCCGTAAATTGGCAGATTTTTCTGAGTTACCTACAGAGAATCATACCCAAATTCGTGACAGCAAGAAATCTGTTTCTGCGTAGTAATCCAAATCTAGTATCAACCCTACTATCAAAGACTTCACTTGGCACAACAATGCAATAAAGTAAGATAAGGAGAGGTTCCTACAGTAGTAACAACTTCCAAGACATAAATATAAAACAAAAGTACTGTAGTAAAATAAACACATGGGTTATCTCCCAAGAAGTGCTTTCTTTATAGCCATTAAGATGGGCTCAGCAGTTTTAATGATGCACTCCCAAGAAATAGTAGTTGAAGCAAAAGAGAGCATCAAGAAGAAAATTCAAAACAAATTTAAGCCTAACCCACTTCCTGTGCATAGGAATCTTGTAAATAAACAAGTCATGTAGGCATAATGCAACTAGCATAGAAAGATAAAACAAGTGTAACTTCAAAAATTTCAGCATATAGAGAGGTGTTGTAGTAACATGAAAATTTTTACAACCATATTTTCCTCTCTCATAATAATATCCAGTAGCATCATGAGCAAACTCAACAATATAACTATCACATAAAGCATTCTTATCATGAGTCTCATGCATAAAATTATTACTCTCCACATAAGCATAATCAATTTTATTAGTAATAGTGGGAGCAAATTCATCAAAGTGGCTATCATCAAATATAGGAGGCATATTGTAATCATAATCAAATTTACTCTCCATAGTAGGCGGCACCAAAAGACCACTATCATTATAATCATCATATATGGGAGGCATATCATAATCAACATAAACTTTCTCCTCAATACCCGGAGGGCTAAAGAGATCATTTTCATCAAAACCGACCTCCCCAAGCTTAGAATTTTCTATATCATTATCAACAATGGTGTTCAAAGCGTTCATACTAATATTACTACTAGAATGCAAATAAGGTTCCATAGGTTTTTTTAATTTTCGCATTAAACCATTCATGTCTTGACTCAGGAAATAGTGTAAAAAGCTCACAGATGTTTTCCATTATGCCTTACCAGTGTAAAACAAGAAACAAAAAGATGCAATTGCAGGATCTAAAGGAAATAGCTTCGAGCACACACACAATGGCAACAGAAAAGTACTTTACCTGGGACCGGAGTATGAGTGCCTTTTACCTTTCCTCCCCGGCAACGGCGCCAGAAAAGTGCTTGATGTCTACGAGTGCTTCTATTCTTGTAGACAGTGTTGGGCCTCCAAGAGCAGAGGTTTGTAGAACAGTGTCAACACCCGGATTTTTAAGTCCAGATGCCTATTATGTCATTCATCGCAATCCCAGGATAATGTTGTTGCGAGGCATAATAGTTGAATATCACAGTCATTATTTATTACAAGCCATAATGTCTTACAATCTTGAATCACATGATTCATATTACACAAATAGTTGATCTCACAATCAACAACATACATAAGTTCATACATAGCGGAAGCGTAATAGTAACGGGACTCTCTAGTCCACAGGCCAACATTTGACGTCAGAAACCCCTAGTTGTCGTAGGCGTCCCGCTGGTCATCCTCGTGATAGTTCTGTTCCTCCTCATACTCCGGCCATTTGAATAGCCAGGGACAAAGCCGTAAGTACTTCAAGTACTTGCAAACTAATACTATTGTAAAATGCCTATTAAAGAAACTAAGTTCTAATTTAACTTGCATAAGCCATATTTTAGTTCACAAGCTTGGATCATGTGCTAACTAACATAAGTGGGAACATTAGTGTCATTCCCACATCATTGGTTCAAAACCCAAGAGTCACCAAGTCACCATTCACATTTACTAAAGCTTTCAAAAATCTCGACACCGGAAACCGTATGGCCCTTCCAACCGTCCGTAACCGTGGACACGGCTATTCGAATAGATTTACACTCGCAGAGGTTGCACACTTGTGCCACAACATTTGATTTCATCCG
This sequence comes from Lolium rigidum, assembly GCF_022539505.1. Taxonomy (NCBI): domain Eukaryota; kingdom Viridiplantae; phylum Streptophyta; class Magnoliopsida; order Poales; family Poaceae; genus Lolium; species Lolium rigidum. Next base: position 171,018,117 of record NC_061514.1, read on the forward strand.
TCGGAATAACTCCGAGTCACCGTAACACAAGACGCGGATCATCAACCATAACCTTTCACTTACACATCCTAGTATGAGCACCTCTCCCCATGAGCTTGGCCTCCCAGATGAAAACCAACCGTTAACCCGGGAACCGCACAGGCTTGGCCGTACAATTTCACCTCAAATCACATCCTTTCTCAACAACGGAGGCAGCCTCGGCATAACCCCTATGATGTGTGTTCGGAGGGAACTCATACTAAAATCTATAAACTTCCAGTTAAGCCCTACCCATAATCAGGTATTGTGGGGGTACTCAAAAATTGGAAAGGTATCGCATTCAAACCAATATCAGGTTTTATCAAAAATCACCATCTTCTCTTGTTCACATTCAACTTCAAACTCTTCAATGGAATGCTTCATCATTCCAAGGTTTCAAAATCAACCATTCACATGCTCCCATCTAATATAGTCAAATTTTAGTACTTTAGCACTAGCACTAATCATGAGGGGTGCTACCTTGCTTTGCTATCTCTACTCATCTAGTAATCTTGTTCTCTATCCCAATTTTAGTTTATCTTTGGAAAACACAACAAGTAGAACTTGTATGGTGTACACATAAGATAGGCTGGTATAAAGAAAAGTAAGAATCATGGTGCCTTGCTCAAGGTGAGCTTTGCACTTTGCAAGAGTATTATCTTGCCTTGGTAGTTCTCTAGGTTTTCTCCTTCTTCTTCAGGGTAGAATTCTCCTTCCTCTTGATAATCTCCGGTGCTAGCGTCTAAATTTGAATACGAAGTATAATCACCAAACAAGCTCAAAGGCTATTCTACACACATTATTACTTCACACAAACTATACTAAGCACACACATAAAATAAATAAGTGTATTGTTGGGTGACTTGAGGAAAAATGATTTCCTCTTATTCCTATGTGAGAAGTAGGGTTCATATGGTGTTTGGGAAATAATTTCCTCTCATTGAATCTTCTTAAGATTTAATTTCTCCACAGCAATACTTGAATCCTAGGTTGACCCAAGTCAACCATTCATCATCATTATTGGAGAAAATGATTTAAATGAGGTAGACCACCTCATACTATTTAAATAACACTACATTTGATTTAAATCCCAAGTAATTCATATAAGAGAGTTTGAAACCAGGGGTCCAAACATCCCATGAATTCATGTGAGACAAGTTTAAATGAAGTATACAACTTCACATGATTTACTTTAATAGTTTTGGATAATATCAACTAGTTAAACTAGTCAAATGATCCATTAATTAAACTAGGGCATGATCATGCAAAGTGACCACACCATTTTCTTGCAGAAACAATTAGTGTAAGTCATATGTGAGCTACTAGAGTTGGAATTAACTTAATATCTATTTTGGTTGATTTTTAATAATTATTTGAATAAGTAAAAGTCCCTGTCTTGTTATTTTTATCACATTTATTCTACCAAGAATCTGACCATGGGGCCAGTGGCATTAGTTAGGTCTTTTTCCTAGCTTTCCAACAATATAAAGTTCATCAAATTTGGTTTAGCCAATTTCAATCTATTGAATTTCAAAGTTGGAACCAGTATTGAGATTAAATGGATTTGGATAATTCGAATTTGAATTACTGGGCTACGCGGGAAAGCTAAGTGGGCCTAAAGGTTTAAAAACGGCCCAAACCAACCCAGTTCAGCCCAACCACGGTCCACAGACGCGCAGCGCGCTGACAGGGTGGGGTCCGCGCGTCAGTGACTCAGCGTCACCGAAACGGTATGGGGCGAGGTGGTGCGTTGGATTAGAACACGGATCAACGGCTCGCGTTCATCGTCGTCTCCGACGAGAACCCGACGTGCGGCGGCGGCAGTAGGGGGTCGGCGAGCTCACCGTGGCTCCAGCTAGGGTTGGCAGTGGGCTTGACGAAGGTGTAGACGACGGCGAGGCAGCCTGTAGCAGTGGCGAAGCTCGAGGCGGCCCGGATCGACGGCGATTTCACCAGGGCTTCCGCGGCTCCGATCGCTCGATTGAGCTTGCTCCGGCGACGATTGAGGTGGCTAGCGGTGCGAGGCGAAGCGGTGGTGAGAGGTGGTCATGGTGGTGTGCTTGGTTTGGTCCGGGGAGTGCTCTATTTATAGGAGGGAGGGGTGCCGCGGGGCGGTGAGCAAGTCGTCGTGGGCGCGACGTCTCCGGCGAGCTAGAGGGCTAGGCGGTGACGCAGCGACGATCGCAAGGGTACGGCGAATCCGCGAGCGTCCATGGCGAGTTAATGCGAGGCGTACGATGGTCGGGGCCGTGCGTGTACTGTCGCGGCCGTGGCGGAAGGAAGCTTCCTCTCCGGCGGCGGTAGGCGCTAGGGGGTGACGCGAGCATGTCCGGCAAGCTCCGCGTGGCGAGAGAAGTACTACGGCGCGCGGATATGGTCGGGTACGGCGAGATCTGGCGAGCGCCGCGTGGACGTGTCCGTGCACTGGTGACGTCGCCATGCCGTTGGCGGCGTACCCGGAGCGCACCGGGCGCGGCGATGGCGGGTCGTGGCGTCGTCCTCTCGTTCAACGGCGGGTACGGGCGATCTTCTGGGATCGTGGGCGACGCGTTTGACAAGGTTGCTTAGGCTGGAGAGGCAGGGAGAGAGGGGTGAGCGTCGAGGGGCGACGTGGCCGGCATGGCCATGGCCGGCCATGTTCTGGTCGTGTCCATGGTGTGTTTTTGCATGGGCTAGGTAGAGGAAGGTCCAATGCACTGAATTGAGCCAAGAATTGATCAAGGAGTGGTCTGGTTTGATCAATTTCAAAAATGTGATGATCTTGTTTTTGTTAAAAAGTCTCTACTTTGCTTGATCCTAGCTCTTGATCCAAGATGAATTTGGTATGGTCCATTTTACAAAAGTTGTTCATTGTGTTGTATACTTGGATGGCATGCAAAGAGTTGGAGGTGTTTGGTTTAGAAATTTTGAAATAGAGAGGCTCAAAGTGATGACCAGATTGTAATTGTCAAAAATGACCATTATCTTATGTGAGCAAGTTTTAATTCTTAGCTTTGATTTAATTGAGGTTTCTTTGATTCTCAAAGTTGTAATAACTATTTAATAACCTATTACCACTAGTGGTGAAGACTAATTGGGTCTAGGGTCAAAGTTTGTAAAAATATCATATGTCATATGTTAGGGTTTTTAGGGTTTTATTCTTATTTGATTTCTTTCTCTTTTTCATTTATTTGTTTGGTGATCATCATGGGATCACTCTAGGGTTGTGGAGTTTATTACATACACAAAATAACACTCATCATGGCATAGCACTCAAAATGCACAAGTCCTATGCAGGGCACTATATGAATTTTGAAAAGTTTTTGTTGGTTCTCAAATTTGGATAATTGGATTGGTTCTTCTTCCTTTATTTGAAATTTGAGGTGTTACAAACCCTTCCCCTTACAAAAGATCTCGTCCCGAGATCTAAAAGAAAATTAGGTACTAAAGAGATCTGGGTACTCCTTCTTCATATCTTCCTCTCGCTCCCAAGTGGCTTCATCTTCGGTATGGTTGCTCCACCGTATCTTCAGAAACTTGATGCTTCGGGTGCGAGTGGTTCTGTATGCTTCTTCCAAGATGCGAATCGGTACTTCGCGGTATGTCAGGTCTTGGTTGATATCCACCGAACGGTGATCGATGTTTTTGAACACTTCCGTCTTCTCGGGGACTTCCAGGCACTTCCGCAGGAGTGAGATGTGAAATACGTCGTGCACAGCCGACATTTCTTCAGGTAACTCTAATTGATAGGATACTTCGCCTCGGCGACTCAGAACTTTGAAAGGTCCGACATATCTAGGGGCAAGCTTTCCTTTCAGCTGAAATCTCTGCATTCCTTTCAGGGGGGATACCTTGAGATAGACAAAATCTCCGATCTCGAAGGTCATCTCTCGGCGTCTCTTGTCGGCGTAACTCTTCTGTCGGGACCGAGCGGTCTTGAGGTACTCTCGGATCTTGTGCACCTTCTCTTCGGCTTCACGAAGAACATCAGGTCCAAAGACTTGGCTTTCTCCGACTTCCGACCAGTTCGTGGGGTACGGCACTTCCTTCCGTACAAAGCTTCAAAGGGGGCCATCTGTAGGCTGGCTTGATAACTGTTGTTGTAGGAGAATTCTGCGTAAGGCAGGCAATCTTCCCACTTGGATCCGTACTCTAGTACGCATGCTCTCAACATGTCCTCTAGTATCTGGTTGACTCTCTCAGTCTGTCCATCGGTCTCGCGGGTGATAGGCGGTGCTGAAGTTCAGACGGGTTCCTAGTCCTTCATGCACTTTCTGCCAGAATCTTGAGGTGAACTGGGATCCTCTATCTGACACTATCGACTTCGGGGTTCCGTGCAGGGCGACTATTCTGGAGATGTACAGCTCAGCTAACTTTGGTCCTTGGTAGGTGGTCTTGACGGCGATGAAATGGGCTACTTTGGTCAATCTATCCACCACTACCCATATAGAATCATTGCCTTTGCTGGATTTGGGTAAACCAGTGATAAAGTCCATTCCTACCGAGTCCCACTTCCATTCCGGAATCTGCAATGGTTGCAGCAGTCCTGCGGGTCGCTGATGTTCAGCCTTGACTCGCTGACAGATATCACACTTGGCGATGTAGCTTCCGATCTCCCTCTTCATTCCATGCCACCAAAATTGTTCCTTCAAATCTTGGTACATCTTGGTACCTCCGGGGTGAATAGAGTATAAGGTGTCATGGGCTTCCTTCGGAATGACTTGCTTCAGTGTCTGAATCCGATGGTACGCGAGACGTCCTTTGTACCAAAGAACTCCGGCTTCATCTACCGTGAATCCTGGGGCCTTTCCTGCGACTATCTGGGTCTTGATTCCATCAATGCTGGCATTTCCCTTCTGAGCTTCCTTGATCTGTCCCATCAAGGTAGGTTGTAGCTCCATGCTAGCTAAGAATCCTTCACTGACTAGCTCCATTCTAAACTGTTCAAACTCTTGGTACAAGCTGGGTTGTTCTTCTCGCTATCATTGAATTCAACCGACACGGCAGCCTACTCAACGCATCCGCTACCACATTGGCCTTGCCGGGGTGGTAGTGGATCTCCATATCATAATCCTTAATCAGTTCTAACCATCTCCTTTGTCTCATGTTCAGCTCCTTCTGGGTAAAGATATACTTCAGGCTCTTGTGATCCGAATAGATCTCGCAGCGATTACCCATGAGGTAATGACGCCACACCTTCAGTGCTAAAACTACGGCTGCGAGTTCGAGGTCATGGGTGGGGTAGTTCTGCTCATGCTGCTTCAGTTGCCGGGACAAATAAGAGATCACTTTGCCTTCTTGCATAAGCACACATCCGAGACCAATCTTGGATGCATCGCATTAAACATCAAAGGGTTTGGTGATGTCCGGCATGATCAGAATTGGGGCTGTGGTCAGTCTAAGCTTGAGTTGTTGAAAACTCTCTTCACATTTGTCCGTCCATTCGAACTTCTTATCTTTCTTCAGCAATTGGGTCATTGGTCGAGCGATACTCGAAAAGCCTTCTACAAATCTGCGGTAGTATCCGGCTAATCCAAGAAAAGCACGGACCTCGGTCTGGGTGGTTGGGGCTTTCCATTCCGCAACGGTCTTGATCTTGGCGGGGTCTACGGCAATTCCTCCCGCAGACAAGATATGTCCCAGAATCCAACTTCCTTTAACCAAAACTCACATTTGCTGAACTTAGCATACAGCTTATGCTCTCTCGGGGTCTCTAGGACAGCTTCTAGGTGTTGTTCATGTTCTTCCTCGGATTTGGAGTAGATTAGGATGTCATCGATGAAAACGACAACAAACTTATCCAGGAAGTTCATGAAGATCTTATTCATGAGATTCATGAAATAAGCAGGGGCATTGGTTAATCCAAATGACATGACATTGTACTCGTACAATCCATATCTAGTAGTAAAGGCAGTTTTGGGAATGTCCGATGCTCGGATCTTCAGCTGGTGATATCCAGTCCTGAGGTCAATCTTTGAGAACACTATGGCTCCGGTCAGCTGATCAAACAAATCTTCTATCTTCGGCAAAGGGTATTTGTTCTTGATGGTGACATCGTTAAGTTTACGATAGTCCGTACATAAACGACCGGCACCATCCTTCTTATCCACAAACAAAACGGGGATCTCCAAGGTGACGCACTTGGTCTAATCAGACCTTTGGCTAACAGCTCATCCAGCTTGCTTCTTCAGCTCTACTAGCTCTGCTGGGTTCATGCCGTAGGCTCTCCGGGCTATAGGTCCGGTTCCGGGAATTAACTCGATGATAAACTCGATATCCCGGTCCGGGGGCATACCGGGTAAACCATCCGGGAACACATCGTGATATCGACAAACGACCCCGATTTGATCCGGAGTTGGCTTGGCTACGCTCCGGTTGCAAGTAAACTTTCTAGGTAGCAGTTCGTAGACATGTTCCACTAAGATACCGGTGCTACCGGTCATGGTGATGGCTTTCTTGGCACAATCAATCATTCCATGATGTTTCGCCATCCAATCCATTCCCAAGCACTACTTCCAAACCTTTGGTTCCCAAAATTATCAAATTGGCATAGAACTCTACTTCATGAATTTTGATGGGTACATTTTTACAAAATTTTCTGGCTTTAGTGGTTGATCCGGGGATTTGAACTATCATGACATGTTTCAAACTGAGGGGTTGAATTTTACTTGTTGATGCAAAGTCTTCGGTGACAAAAGAATGAGATGCTCCGGAATCAAACAACACTCTGGCAGGTACTGAGTTGACAGGAAACATACCCAAGTACAACATCCGGTGCTTCCTGGGCTTCTTCGGCATTCATGTGGAAGAGACGGCCGTTGCGGTTATTGGGGTTGTTGGGGGCGAACTTCTTTCCAGTGGAAACGCGGCGTTGCTGCTGAGCAGGTGCAGCGGTATTGCCGGCGAGCTTGGCGAGTCTCTTGGGACACTCGTTGGAGTAGTGCCCCACCACTCCGCACTCATAGCAGGTGATAGTGGACTTGTCCTTGGTGGCGACAGGAACGGCGTTGCTTCCAGTCCTTGGAGCGGTGTTGGTGTTGTTGTTGTTGTTGGGAGCTCTGGGCGGAGCGCGGTTGAAGTTGTTGTTGTTGTTGTAGTTGTTGGTGTGGCCTCCCGGCCTAGAGTTTCCTCCACTCCGGTTCTGATAACCGGGCGCGAGTTCTGCATAGGGGGCTTGTTGTTGTTCCTCGGAGTGAAACCTCCGCTTGAGCCGGGGCGATACTTCGGGGCATTGCTAGGCCCACTCGGTGCATCATGCGACGTTTGCGGTTCTCGTTGGCTTGGTTCAGCTTGCCTTCCATCTGGATGGCTGAGTCAACAAGGGCTTCGAGGTCGGTGAAGGGGATGTTGACGAGAACAGTCTGCATCTCATCATGCAGTCCGTTCGAGAATCTCTCCCGCCTCTTCTCGCTGGTGTCGGTCTCATCGGGGCGTACCTTGACAGGGTAAGGAACCCGTCGCGGTATTCTACCACCGTCATGCGACCTTGCTTCAATTCACGGAACTCATCCCTCATCTTCTTGATAAGACCCGGGGTACATGATACTTGCTGAACTTGAGCTTGAAATCTGCCCAAGTCATGAACCGACCTCCATTCATGGCACGTGTGCTAATCCACCAGTGCTCGGGCAGGTCCTCGCGAGGTAATGAGTGGCAAACAGGACCATCTCGTTGGGTTCTACTCCCGCTACCTCCAAGTTGTTCTCCATGGTCTGAAGCCAGTCATCGGCATCGAGGGGTTCCTCCGTCTTGCTGAACACCGGAGGGTTGGTATTCTGAAAGTTCTTGAGCTTGGATCCGGGATGATCATGGTTTCCATGGCCTTGGTTTGCAAGGTTTTGCAGTGCGGTGATGTTGGCTTGACGTTCAGCTCTTTCGGTCTCCCCGTCTCGCCAGCGGGTTTGCAGCAGTTGCATCATAGCATCGTTGTTGTTGCGATTGGGAGGGGCCATCTGAACATACAGGAGATTATAAGATAAGAGGGAATTTTTATGGTTTATTTTGAATGAGTTCAAGACTTAAAAAAAAATTTGAATGCTTTGGATGACACACACAAACATTCATTCATTCCACATAACACATTACAAACTACATGCCATTCATCCCATGGTTTTAAGAACCATTTTTCAGACTACGATACAAGGAATGAAAACACACTCATACCCAGGGTTTTAAGAACCCTTCATGCTACGATACACGGGACGGGATACAACTCACACCTACATCAGTGCTCAAGTGTGACTACCCTCATCCTTGATGTCAATGGGAACGACATCATCAGGTCCTGGCTCCAGGAACTCGTAGTCCTCCTCCTCCGTGAACTCGTCCTCCTCGAAGTCGTCGTCGTTACTCAGGAAGGCATCTCCTCCCTGAATATCGATACCGACCTCGTCTTCCTCTATCTCCATCAGCTGCTCCTCCTGGGCCTTGACGGTGGCCTCAAGTGATGCTATCTGTGCGCGAAGGCGTGTAATGGTGACATCCTTCTTCGCGCACTTCAGGCGAAGCTTGTTGCGGCACCGGGACAGATGCTTGATGGCATCTCCATGCGTAGCCAGGGCGAGGTGAGTCTGGTTCGCATACATCCGGGCGTTATCCAGATCCAGCTGAGTGTGATACAGCATGAAGTCTAGATGCTCGGCGTGATGCCTCAGCTCAGGGTGGGACTGCAGAGCCATAGGTACTCCGTTGGCATCACGCTTCACTAGGTGAGCGAAACGGGACGCAAGCAGGCGTACCGTGTTCTGTCCGCAAAGGCGAGCCGCTGCCTCCCGCAGGCCGCGTGCCGCTCCATCGAGCCGCTTGCTCTCACGGAAGGAGAACAGGATCCCGTCCGTGGTAGGAGACTCCATGTTCCCCCTCGCATCCACAGCAATGATCCACCGTAGCTCTCCGCCAGGCTGATCATCCATCCGGATCCCATGGAACTCGGGCCGGAGGCGCCCTGCAAAGTTCGAGACCGCGGTGAGATCGTGCTCGAAGATCAAGCTGCCTCCGTTACCAAGTTGGTAAAACTTGGTGTTGACGGGTGCGTTGGGCTCCATCTGAAAGTGAATTAGGAGAGTAAGTTAGACATTTGATCAAGTGTGGCACAGTTTTAGGTAGACATAATAAGAAAGAGCATGTTTTTATCAAGTTTCGAAAAAGCCTCCAAGACAAGAATATGAAGAACTTTTCATAAATAACCTTTTCCTTTGTATTTCAAAGTTATGTTTTTATGAACGCCCATTCTAACTAAGGTTTTCTAAGGTCAAACAATGGCTCTGATACCAACTTGTCAACACCCGGATTTTTAAGTCCAGATGCCTATTATGTCATTCATCGCAATCCCAGGATAATGTTGTTGCGAGGCATAATAGTCGAATATCACAGTCATTATTTATTACAAGCCATAATGTCTTACAATCTTGAATCACATGATTCATATTACACAAATAGTTGATCTCACAATCAACAACATACATAAGTTCATACATAGCGGAAGCGTAATAGTAACGGGACTCTCTAGTCCACAGGCCAACATTTGACGTCAGAAACCCCTAGTTGTCGTAGGCGTCCCGCGGGTCATCCTCATGATAGTTCTGTTCCTCCTCATACTCCGGCCATTTGAATAGCCAGGGACAAAGCCGTAAGTACTTCAAGTACTTGCAAACTAATACTATTGTAAAATGCCTATTAAAGAAACTAAGTTCTAATTTAACTTGCATAAGCCATATTTTAGTTCACAAGCTTGGATCATGTGCTAACTAACATAAGTGGGAACATTAGTGTCATTCCCACATCATTGGTTCAATACCCAAGAGTCACCAAGTCACCATTCACATTTACTAAAGCTTTCAAAAATCTGACACCGGAAACTGTATGGCCCTTCCAACCGTCCGTAACCGTGGACACGGCTATTCGAATAGATTTACACTCGCAGAGGTTGCACACTTGTGCCACAACATTTGATTTCATCCGTCGGAATAACTCCGAGTCACCGTAACACAAGTACGCGGATCATCAACCATAACCTTTCACTTACACATCCTAGTATGAGCACCTCTCCCCATGAGCTTGGCCTCCCACAGTGAAAACCAACCGTTAACCTGGGAACTGCACAGGGCTTGGCCGTACAATTTCACCTCAATTCACATCCTTTCTCAACAACGGAGGCAGCCTCGGCATAACCCCTATGATGTGTGTTCAGAGGGAACTCATACTAAAATCTATAAACTTCCAGTTAAGCCCTACCCATAATCAGGTATTGTGGGGGTACTCAAAAATTGGAAAGGTATCGCATTCAAACCAATATCAGGTTTTATCAAAAATCACCATCTTCTCTTGTTCACATTCAACTTCAAACTCTTCAATGGAATGCTTCATCATTCCAAGGTTTCAAAATCAACCATTCACATGCTCCCATCTAATATAGTCAAATTTTAGTACTTTAGCACTAGCACTAATCATGAGGGGTGCTACCTTGCTTTGCTATCTCTACTCATCTAGTAATCTTGTTCTCTATCCCAATTTTAGTTTATCTTTGGAAAACACAACAAGTAGAACTTGTATGGTGTACACATAAGATAGGCTGGTATAAAGAAAAGTAAGAATCATGGTGCCTTGCTCAAGGTGAGCTTTGCACTTTGCAAGAGTATTATCTTGCCTTGGTAGTTCTCTAGGTTTTCTCCTTCTTCTTCAGGGTAGAATTCTCCTTCCTCTTGATAATCTCCGGTGCTAGCGTCTAAATTTGAATACGAAGTATAATCACCAAACAAGCTCAAAGGCTATTCTACACACATTATTACTTCACACAAACTATACTAAGCACACACATAAAATAAATAAGTGTATTGTTGGGTGACTTGAGGAAAAATGATTTCCTCTTATTCCTATGTGAGAAGTAGGGTTCATATGGTGTTTGGGAAATAATTTCCTCTCATTGAATCTTCTTAAGATTTAATTTCTCCACAGCAATACTTGAATCCTAGGTTGACCCAAGTCAACCATTCATCATCATTATTGGAGAAAATGATTTAAATGAGGTAGACCACCTCATACTATTTAAATAACACTACATTTGATTTAAATCCCAAGTAATTCATATAAGAGAGTTTGAAACCAGGGGTCCAAACATCCCATGAATTCATGTGAGACAAGTTTAAATGAAGTATACAACTTCACATGATTTACTTTAATAGTTTTGGATAATATCAACTAGTTAAACTAGTCAAATGATCCATTAATTAAACTAGGGCATGATCATGCAAAGTGACCACACCATTTTCTTGCAGAAACAATTAGTGTAAGTCATATGTGAGCTACTAGAGTTGGAATTAACTTAATATCTATTTTGGTTGATTTTTAATAATTATTTGAATAAGTAAAAGTCCCTGTCTTGTTATTTTTATCACATTTATTCTACCAAGAATCTGACCATGGGGCCAGTGGCATTAGTTAGGTCTTTTTCCTAGCTTTCCAACAATATAAAGTTCATCAAATTTGGTTTAGCCAATTTCAATCTATTGAATTTCAAAGTTGGAACCAAGTATTGAGATTAAATGGATTTGGATAATTCGAATTTGAATTACCGGGCTACGCGGGAAAGCTAAGTGGGCCTAAAGGTTTAAAAACGGCCCAAACCAACCCAGTTCAGCCCAACCACGGTCCACAGACGCGCAGCGCGCTGACAGGGTGGGGTCCGCGCGTCAGTGACTCAGCGTCACCGAAACGGTATGGGGCGAGGTGGTGCGTTGGATTAGAACACGGATCAACGGCTCGCGTTCATCGTCGTCTCCGACGAGAACCCGACGTGCGGCGGCGGCAGTAGGGGGTCGGCGAGCTCACCGTGGCTCCAGCTTAGGGTTGGCAGTGGGCTTGACGAAGGTGTAGACGACGGCGAGGCAGCCCGTAGCGCGTGGCGAAGCTCGAGGCGGCCCGGATCGACGGCGATTTCACCAGGGCTTCCGCGGCTCCGATCGCTCGATTGAGCTTGCTCCGGCGACGATTGAGGTGGCTAGCGGTGCGAGGCGAAGCGGTGGTGAGAGGTGGTCATGGTGGTGTGCTTGGTTTGGTCCGGGGAGTGCTCTATTTATAGGAGGGAGGGGGTGCTGCGGGGCAGTGAGCAAGTCGTCGTGGGCGCGACGTCTCCGGCGAGCTAGAGGGCTAGGCGGTGACGCAGCGACGATCGCAAGGGTACGGCGAATCCGCGAGCGTCCATGGCGAGTTAATGCGAGGCGTACGATGGTCGGGGCCGTGCGTGTACTGTCGCGGCCGTGGCGGAAGGAAGCTTCCTCTCCGGCGGCGGTAGGCGCTAGGGGGTGACGCGAGCATGTCCGGCAAGCTCCGCGTGGCGAGAGAAGTACTACGGCGCGCGGATATGGTCGGGTACGGCGAGATCTGGCGAGCGCCGCGTGGACGTGTCCGTGCACTGGTGACGTCGCCATGCCGTTGGCGGCGTACCCGGAGCGTACTGGGCGCGGCGATGGCGGGTCGTGGCGTCGTCCTCTCGTTCAACGGCGGGTACGGGCGATCTTCTCGGGATCGTGGGCGACGCGTTTGACAAGGTTGCTTAGGGCTGGAGAGGCAGGGAGAGAGGGGTGAGCGTCGAGGGGCGACGTGGCCGGCATGGCCATGGCCGGCCATGTTCTGGTCGTGTCCATGGTGTGTTTTTGCATGGGCTAGGTAGAGGAAGGTCCAATGCACTGAATTGAGCCAAGAATTGATCAAGGAGTGGTCTGGTTTGATCAATTTCAAAAATGTGATGATCTTGTTTTTGTTAAAAAGTCTCTACTTTGCTTGATCCTAGCTCTTGATCCAAGATGAATTTGGTATGGTCCATTTTACAAAAGTTGTTCATTGTGTTGTATACTTGGATGGCATGCAAAGAGTTGGAGGTGTTTGGTTTAGAAATTTTGAAATAGAGAGGCTCAAAGTGATGACCAGATTGTAATTGTCAAAAATGACCATTATCTTATGTGAGCAAGTTTTAATTCTTAGCTTTGATTTAATTGAGGTTTCTTTGATTCTCAAAGTTGTAATAACTATTTAATAACCTATTACCACTAGTGGTGAAGACTAATTGGGTCTAGGGTCAAAGTTTGTAAAAATATCATATGTCATATGTTAGGGTTTTTAGGGTTTTATTCTTATTTGATTTCTTTCTCTTTTTCATTTATTTGTTTGGTGATCATCATGGGATCACTCTAGGGTTGTGGAGTTTATTACATACACAAAATAACACTCATCATGGCATAGCACTCAAAATGCACAAGTCCTATGCAGGGCACTATATGAATTTTGAAAAGTTTTTGTTGGTTCTCAAATTTGGATAATTGGATTGGTTCTTCTTCCTTTATTTGAAATTTGAGGTGTTACAAACAGCAGCAAGTTTCCCTTAAGTGGATCACCCAAGGTTTATCGAACTCAGGGAGGAAGAGGTCAAAGATATCCCTCTCAAGCAACCCTGCGATCACAATGCAAGAAGTCTCTTGTGTCCCCAACACACCTAATACACTTGTCAGATGTATAGGTGCACTAGTTCGGCGAAGAGATAGTGAAATACAAGTGGTATGAATGAATATGAGCAGTAGTAACGGCACCGAGAAAATAGCTTGATGCTACAACCGGCGTATGGTTGATGGTGGTAATATTGCAGAGCGGAACGGATGCGATAAAACAAGTAAACAAGCGAGCGATAGCGATATTTGGGAACAAGGCCTAGGGATTATACTTTCACTAGTGGACACTCTCAACATTGATCACATAACAGAATAGATAAATGCTATACTCTACACTCTTTTGTTGGATGATGAACACCACTAATTGCGTAGGATTACACGAACCCTCAATGCCGGAGTTAACAAGCTACACAATATTCGATATTCATGTTTAAATAACCTTAGAGTGCACGACAGATCAACACAACTACACCAAGTACTAACATAGCATGCACACTGTCACCATCACACTATGAAAGAGGCATAGATCACATCAATACTATCATAGCAATAGTTAACTTCATAATCTACAAGAGATCACAATCATAACCTACGCCAAGTACTACACGATGCACACACTATCACCATTACACCGTGCGGGAGGAATAGACTACTTTAATAACATCACTAGAGTAGCACACGGATAAATTGTGATACAAAACACATTGCAATCATAAAGGGATATAAATAAGCACTTCACTATGCCATTCATAACAGTGAATAAGTATTCTGTGAAATATAGCCTAAGAGACCCACACGGTGCACACACTGTCACCTTTACACACGTGGGACAAGGAGTCTCCGGAGATCACATAAGTAAAACCCACTTGACTAGCATAATGACATCTAGATTACAAGCATCATCATATGAATCTCAATCATGTAAGGCAGCTCATGAGATTATTGTATTGAAGTACATAGGAGAGAGATTAACCACATAGCTACCGGTACAGCCCCGAGCCTCGATGGAGAACTACTCCCTCCTCATGGGAGACAACATCGTTGATGGAGATGGCGGTGGTGTCGATGGAGGAGCCTTCCGGAGGCACTTCCCCGTCCCGGCGGCGTGCCGGAACAGAGACTCCTGTCCCCCAGATCTTGGCTTCGCGATGGCGGCGGCTCTGGAAGGTTTCTCGTACCGTGGCTTTTTCCGTCTCGAGGTTTTAGGTCAGGGACCCTTAAATAGGCAAAGAGGCGGAGTCGGAGGGCTGATGAGGCGATGACACAATAGGGGGGCGCGGCCCAGGCCCTGGCCGCGCCACCCTATCATCTGGGCCCACCAGGGCTCCCCTCTGGTGGCTCTCAGGTGTTCTGGAAGCTTCGTGGAAAAATAGGATGCTGGGCATTGATTTCGTCCGATTCCGAGAATATTTCCTTACTAGGATTTCTGGAACCAAAAACAGCGAGAAAACAAGAATCGGCCCTTCGGCATCTCGTCAATAGGTTATTTCCGGAAAACGCATAAATATGACATATAATGTGTATAAAACATGTGAGTATCATCATAAAAGTAGCATGGAACATAAGAAATTATAGATACGTTTGAGACGTATCAAACGCTATGAAGAAGATATCCGCGGGGTCTTCATTGACGAAGTTCTGGTCGGACGTCACCTTGACCGAGAACACCGGGTAATTTGGATCCTTTTCTTTAAGAAGGACGCTCTCTTGATAATGAATAGAGTGCTGCAAAGGGAGCATTGGTCCACTTGCGAGGTGTTCCATGTCCGGAGGCAGTATAGGTTTACCAGCTTCATGACACCGGGGCAAGCCATCCGGTGTAGGTGGTACCATGTCGTCGGCCCGGATCCTCTTAGGAGCAGGCTGGCTCGAAGATGCGCCCTTCTTGGCTCCTATCTTCCTTGCCTTCTTCACCTGACCTACTGGGGTGCTGGTGGTGCTGATGGTGGTGCTTCGGGTGCTGGTGGTGCTTCTGAGGTCGCTGGGGTTGATTTGGGTGGCTCCCCGATGATCGTCTTACGCAGCGTGTTAGGGCTGAAAACGGTAGCAGGCTTGACTTGAGCTGGATTGCCAGCCTCGGAGGAGTGTCTTGAGAAAGACCCGTGAAGACCAGGCGCCGCTTCGTCATCGTAGGGGGACGACCAAGTTGATCGCCGTGTGTGCGGAAGGCTTGTTCATCCATAGGAGGCATGTACATATCTTGGCTGCAGGCGCCAGTGTTGATGTAGGCATCGATGTCATCATCATCATCTGCATCGTTGCCATCAAGTGGCGCCATGTCCTGGACCTTAGGTAGTGGCGGTTGCGATGCCGCCGCTAGGCGCACCGTGCGTCTAGTTGACGGTCGTTGCGGTAGCGCTCCCAACAACTGTTTGTGGCGTGTGGTGGTGGCGGCGATCGTCGGTTCCTTCCGGGTGGCGGCGGCGACCGCCGGTTCCTTCAGGGTAGTGGGGGCGGCGACCGCCGTTTCCTTAAGGGTGTCGACGGCGCTGGCGATCTTGGGCCGGATGATAGGGGAGGTGGGGCCGGTGCTTTTCTTAGCACTCGGAAGACCCCCCCCCCCAAAGACGAATCTGGTTCTTCGGCCATTTCATAACCCATGAGGTGCAATCCCCAAGGGGCAAAACGTCGCCTTCGTCTGTGCCCGGAGGTTGAAAGGGGGGCATGGCGTAGCGGTACTCCGGCACTACCATTACCAACTTGACCTTCGCCACGTCTTCCGCCAATCTATCGCCGTGCATATCGCGGGAAGCCATGACATGGCCGCTAGCAACTTCCACCAACTTGCCGCCGGGCTCCACCGCTTGCAGAAATATGCATTGTTCATCCTGAGTCAGGGGCGCCATGTTGGGCATCGTGAGATGGCAGTCACGAAAGGCATATATAGTTAAAGAAGATGACGCGAAGGAGTAACTAATGAGTTTACCTCCTTGATGGCGTCGATCTCGGCTACTCGTCGATACAAGGGCGGCGGTTGGGGGCGTCGATGCGACCAGTTGGAGCTGCGGCGGCGGTTGGAGCTGCGGCGTCGGGTGGAGAGGCGGCGTCTGGTGGAGCCCCGACGCCGGCGTCGGGTGGAGCGGCACCGTCTGCGACACGTGGAAGCTTGAGTTGCTGCCGCTGATGCTGGGCACATGTATCGGCCCCACTTGACCTCCCGCATTCCAAGCAGCCTAACCCCTCCATCAACCCAGGGGGGATGATCTGCCGGATCTTCTCGTCCAATAACTTGTTCATCATCTCCGTTTTCTCCACAGGCTTTTCGGCCACCAGCTTCTCTAGTGACTCCACCTTCTTCTTCAGCTCCTGAACCTCGGATTTATCCTTAGCCGACGACCTCCTCTCCAGCTTTCTCGTCTTGGCATCCGATCCGTAGTACTCGGATAGCTTCATACTTGTGCCAAAGCCGGACACACGGCCACCCGACATCGGTGGCTTGTCCGGCTCCCTCTCCTTGTATTTGTTCATCGCCCTGTTGAAAGGCGTGTCCCACGGTTCCGTCGACCCCTGGGACGACGGGCCAGCCTTCGTCAACTCTTCATCCTTCAGACAAAGGAACTTAAGGTTAGCCCATTTGGCTTCATTGCCTAATAAGATGAGCGAAATAATATAGAACTATCCTTACCAGGTACTTCTCGAAATCCCTCACGTCTTCGTGATCCGTAATAAATTCCCCGTCTTCCAGGTCTAAGTAGTAGCGGGACCGGACAAAGTTCCTAGCCTGTTCATCCTGGATTTTGTGCCAGGGGTTTTCTTTCCCCAGACGTACCATCTCGGCATCCTCCTTGTCCCAAGTGGGCTGTTTTCCTCGGTAATCGCCGCTTCCGCAATGGTGGGTCCCTAAGTTCAAGTCCTGCATTTTCTTCCCCGGGCGGTCCATTTTTAACACTCGTCGATCCGTAAGTAAGACTTGAATGCATTAAAGTCTTCTAAGGTGATCGACGGGTCTTTGGTACTTATCCTCTCCCAGCTTTCACCGGCATCGATCTTTGTCTTCAGCTCGGTTCTTCCAGACTGCTCAAGGCGGTGCTCATCTTCGTGAGAGCTAAAGAGTCCACCTTCTTATTGAACGGCTCCGGGAACGTGTATCGTTGGTGAAGCTTCGGAGGAGGGATTGGGCGAGAGTCTCGTTCTCCTTGCTTCTGAGGTCCTGAGTTAGGATCGGCACGGTTTCACGGACGATGCACCCTAGTTGCATGCCGTACCCTTTGGCAACCCACGAAGGCTCCAAGGGTAGGCCACTTTCGGAGACTACCGTGATAGCATCGGTGACGTTGGCGAGCACTTGCGGCCTCCGATCCCTCCTTGGCCTCCTCGCCGTCCTCTTCTTCTTACCCTCCTGAGGGTTGCCGCCGCTATCACCTTCCGTGCGGTTGGCCGCGTTCTCTTCACCGGTCGTCTCTTCACCGGTCTCGGCGGCGGCGTCCCAGGTATCGTCATCGTCGCCGGTGTCGGCGGCGGCCCCCGGCCCTCTCCCTCGGAGGCGGCGTCCCAGCCCTCTCCCTCGAAGGCGGCGTCCCGGCCCTCTTCCTCATCGCCGGGCGACTCGGCGGCGGCCTTTCGGGGCTGCTCGTAGCCCTCCCAGAAGTCCTTGTTGGCCTCTCTCGCTTCTTCGTTCAGGCTCCTGGGCTTAGAAGTGCTGCCCGACATGTTTATTTGCACTTCATTAAAAAGAGGCAAAAAGTTAGTACAAAGGTCAACCAAATTATTCGGCATGACCTTTGCTATTTTTTCTACGTAGGAGTGCCCATTTCTAAACCGAAACGGAAGTTAATCAACGCTTCGGGAGAAATGGGCAACTCAATGAAATCCCTGCAAAAATATCCACCATATACACCATATATCCACCATATCCAAGCATACAAAATTGCACCATATCCACCATATATCCACCATATCAGCTTAGTACTACAAACCAGTAAAACCTGGACATATATTGGCTGGACATATATAGTTCCTATTTTTTTTAACCTGGAGCACTACAACAAATTAACCTGAAGCATCTACAATACATCAAACAAAACCTGGAGCATCAATACAGCAGGCATTATTAACCTGGAGCATCAATACAACAGATATTATTAACCCGGAGCATCTACAACAAATTAATCTGGAGAATCTACAATACATCAAACAAAACCTGGAGCAATCACCTGGAGCACTACAACAAACCTGGAGCATATTTTTAACCAACTGTTAGCATATTTAGTGCAGCCAAGGTAGTAGCTAATGACTTAGAAAAATGACTTCAATAGTAGGCGATAGCATTTCATTCAAAATCAACTAGGCAGTATCATTTCATCATTAGCTTGTTCATTTTTTCATTTGTATTAAAAAACCTATTGCATTGTATTAAAAAACCTACTGCATTGTTCATTTTATTGAACCATGTACATCAACAGAGTAGTAGCAGCTTCATTTTAATTTTCATTTAAACAAACTTCATTCTAGCTAGCAGAGGCATTTTTGGTTCAGAGGAATATTCTTGCTAGAGCAGAGGTGGCCAGAGGTGAACTAAAACCATCTATGCATTCTCATCTTGCAACCAGGGAGCATGAGCATGATCATTTCATAAAATTCAAACAGTAGCATTTCATGTACTAGTAGCATTATTAACTTGAAACCCCAAGCAGTAATTCAAAATCAACAAATCCTAGGCAGTAGCATTTCATTTTATTAACCCAAGCATTTTCATTTTCTAAACCTAAATTTTCTACTGCCAACAAAATAGCAAGAACTTTATTAGCTCTAGTGCAAGCAATGAATTAAAAAACAGCAACCAATGAATTAAAGAAAATAGCAAGCAATAAATTAAATAGCATTTGATCGCATCATTTGCATTTACATTTAAACCAAGTAGCATCATTTGCATGAACAAGAGAACCTAAATCAATTTCTAGCTTGTACATTTCATCATTTCATCATAGCATCATAGCATCATTTCATCATTTCCATTTAAACCAGTAGCATCATTAGCTTTCACCAAGAATTGCTAACAAATCCTATCAATAACATATACATACTACACTACAGCATGCCACCAAAGTAGATATAGGTCATTTGTTTCTACATCTAGCTATGGAGCCCCTGACCAAGAACATATACATACTACACTACATCACATAGAAAGAATATAATGCCATAACCAAAAAATTAGCTACTGCTAGGATCATGGCAATTCTTTGATGGCTTGGATGGCTTGGATCATGACAATGCAAACAACATATTGTACAAGGGGCAGCTTGCGTGGAACGAGAACATGAGACAATACAAAATCTGACCAATGTTGCCCTTCTTCTCCGAAATTCGGGCACAAGACAGTAGGGAGGGGAACAAGGGAGTGGGGAGGGGAAGAGGGACTCTCACCGAACGGCGGCGGTGGCAGGGCGCGGTGGTGATGGCGTTGTCCTCCTCCTCTGCGGCGGTGACTCGGGCTGGGCGTCCTCCTCCTCGATCTGCGGCGGTGGCTCGGCCTTGGGCGTCCTGCTCGGCGGCGGCGTGGCGGTCCTCCTCCTCCTCCGCCTCCTCCTCTGCGGCGACGGCTCGGGCTCGCGCTCGCGCGTCCTCCTCCTCGATCTGCGGCGGCGGCTCGGCCTTGGGCGTCCTGCTCGGCGGTGGCGTGGCGGTCCTCCTCCTCCTCCTCCTCCTCGGCGACAGCGGCGCTAGGTGGCGGCGCTTGGCGGTGGTGGTGGTTGCGAGAGAGCAGTGGCGCGCTAGGGTTGTGACTGGGGAAGAAACTGCTGTTGAGTGGGGAAGAAAGGGTCGATCGAGTTATTTCACCAAGTGTCTAAATTCTGTGGCGCACCCATCTAAGTGTGCCACAGAATTAAGCTTTCTGTGGCGCATCAGCACTGACATGCGCCACAGAATTCCTTAATTCTGTGGCGCACCTAAAGGGGCGTGCGCCACAGAATTTAGACACTTAGCAAAACAAAATGGTTTACTGCTGTGTACTGACAGTTACTTAGCACTAGCCCAGTGGTTAATGTCAATGTGAGCCCATTAGTAGCTAGGTTCGAACCCTGGCTGCCACACAATTTTTCTTCCTTTTTTTCATATTTTAGTTACATTTCAATAAATAACACAACATTATTTAGTAATTAGTAGAGTATTATAAATTACTTGTCTCGTACAAACATGTACGTTTTTGTTTCTCTCACACACACATGCATGTACTTGTCTAACACACACACTCACACACATGTGATAGACCAAAAAAAGATCTTCTTCGTCCCGGCTCCGAGCTCTAGCATCTCTTCACAATCTTCTTGCCCTTTCGGTTGTTGGCGGTTGAATACTTTATGCCGGCCACCTTTAGATTTCTTCGCGTGAACGGACAACCTTTAGAGGGTAGGGAGGTCTTCCTTCTTACTTTACTAGTAGTAGGCATGTCGAAGTGCCTGTCGAATTCCTCCTCAATCTTCGGGTCACCGTTCTTGTCCAAGTCTTCCTCGTTGGCGTCTCCTTGCATTCCTATGATGCTCCTCTTGCCCCTCCTCACGACAACACGGCTAGGCCTCGACGGATCGGTGATGAAGAAGCATTGGTCAACTTGGCTACCGAGTACCAATGGCTCATTTTTCGCGGATGCGTTCTTTGATTTTGCATCGGGTATAACCATGGTTGTGAAATATCGGCCTTCTTTTTCGACCTTCTTGGCCCATCTCACACGAAACATTGGCACCGTCTCTCCACAGTAATTGAGCTCCCATATCTCCTCGATCCTTCCAAAAAATCTTTCCTTGACATTAGTCTCATCATCGGCGTATGACAGCATAGTTACTCCTGAGTTTTGATTTTCACTATTTCTGTCCTTTTCCTCGGTGTAGAGTCTGTAACCGTTGATGTCGTACCCCTGATAGGTCCTTACGTTATGCGCGGGTCCCCGTGATAAGGTGTATATGAGTTTTTCATCTTCGGTAGAAGGCCTTTCTCTCCGTGCTTCAACCAGCTTGAGTTTGCTTGAACCAACGCGTGAAGCTGGAGTTGTGCTTTTGGTTACGTCTCCCATCTTCCTTGGCCGGCCCATATCGATGTAATTCTGCTCGACCATGCTTTTGTGCTCTTGCATGAAAGGTTCGATCAGTTTTAAGTGTTGTAGCGCGACCCGGTGAGCCCCCGTCAAAGTCGTCGCGTCGATTGGCAATGCCGACATGGACTGAGCGGTAGCCCTCACGGTGACCGACTCCAGCCAGCCTGCCGAGGTGCGTCCTGGGGGTAGACCAACATGATCCTCGTCGTCCTCGGTGCTTAGATAATTATGGCAGAAGGAGATGCACTCGTAGGTTAGAAACCCCTTGGCCATGCTTGCGTCTGGACGGGCCCTATTGCGAACGTATCCTTTCATGACACCGTTCGCCTTTCGAAAGGCATCATGTTGTGGAGGAACGTTGGGCCGAGCTGCTTGATGTCTTCAACGACATGGAGAAGGAGATGGACGCATATATCACGGAATGCAGGCAGGAAGTAAATCTTGAGCTCACATAGTATCACCACGATCTCATCCTGTAGCATCTTGAGCTGCCTCACGCCGATCGACTCCTGGTGATAACGTCAAAAAAGTTGCAAAGGCCAAACAGCGTATCACGGACGTGCTCGTCCATTATGCCTCGGATCGCAACGGGAAGTATCTGCGTCATTAGCACGTGGCAATCGTGAGACTTCATCCCCGTGAACCTCTTCTTCGCTACGTCCAGATATATGCTTATATTCCCCGAGTAACCGTGAGGAACTTTCACTCCTAGGAGGCACCTGAAAAACTGCTCGAGCTCCTCCGGACTCGTTGTGAAGCAGGCAGCGGGAAGCTGCACCGCGTTCTTCTTAGCCCTTTTGCGGAGACGTTGAGTCCCTATTATCACCAAAATTTGACCGGATCAGAGGTGGGCCGCGATTGAAGATGGGCTTGAAGAATATACATAGAAGGAATACATGAATCGGCCTTATATGCAAAGTTTGGGCTAGTTTGCCCGTGTATCTGTAATATAGTAGGATACGTGTCGATTAGATAGAGTTTTGGGCTCGTGCCCGGTTGGGATTATTCCCACGTTAGCAAGTCTACGGACTATAAATATGTATCTAGGGTTTATGAAATAAACAACAATCACGTTCACCACAAACCAATCTAGGCGCATCGCCAACTCCCTTGTCTCGAGGGTTTCTTCCGGGTAAGCATCATGCTGCCTAGATCGCATCTTGCGATCTAGGCGATACACGTTTATTCGTTGTTCATGCGTTGCTCGTGCTTGAAGCCTTTTTGATGGCGAGCAACGTAGTTATCATAGATGTTTTAGGGTTAGCATTGTTCATCGTATCATATGCTATCGTCGTGCGACCCTTAGACATCTAGCCGCCCTTACACCTATCTTGGGTGTAAGGGCGGCACCCCGCTTGATCATTGTTTAGTAGATCCGATCCGTTATGATTGCTCCTTGTTTTTCAAGGATTAGTTTAATATCTGCATAGTTAGGCCTTACAAACGGGTTGAAGGAGCCAGTGGCGCGTAGGGTGTAGTTTGCTAGCCCTAGACAGGATGTTCCGAGGATCAACTTCGTGTTGGTTTTTAGGCCTTGTCTAGGGTCGGTTTACGATCACCGTGCGTGGCCGCCAGGCTCAATCACGAGTAGGATGTTCCGATTATGCGGTGAAAACCCTAAATCGTAGTAGGTCGTTTTAGCTTTATTTTGATCAAGCGGGACCACCATCTGATCGTACACCTCGTACGCATCATGGGTGGATCGGCTCCTTGAGCCGATTCACGGGACAACCTGAGAGCCGATCGAGGCTCGTATTTAATGTTTACGTGTATGCCATGCAGGAAACTAAGCGAGGCACATCCAACACCTTCCCGACCGGGTATAGGTCAGGTGGCACGCCCTTGCATCGGCATCGGACGTGCATGCCGAGGCTTTGCGGGCCGTCGCTCGGAGGGACCGGGGCCAGCCGCGAGTCCCGGGAGATTCCCGGCTCTACGGTGTTGCCCGTCGCTGCCCGCCGGTGGGTTTCTGACCGCAACACATTCTGGCACGCCCGGTGGGACGATTTTCGACATCAACCGCATCGCCATCTACATCTGAGATGGCGGAAGGCACTCCAGTCAAGTATGAGGATCTGACCGACGAGCTCAAGAAGAAGCATGACGAGATCAAAGCAGTCCTCGAAGCCGACCTCATCGGCTCTTTTCACAGAACCCGCTCACATGGCATCAGGTGGAAAGGGTTCTCACCTGAAGGCGCGCTCGATGGAGTGGACCTGTCCACCCCGTCGAAGAACGCACCAGGTCGGCTGCGTCGGGAGATTAACTTCATGGTGGCTCATTCGCTGCACCGCCATTCGAGAGCCTCGGTGAACACTTTGGAGCGTGTCGCTCGCGCGTGATCCGGAAATCATGAGCCATCGTATTCTCCGTCAGGACCAGCTCTGGGGACTCACCAAGGAGAGATGCCACTCCAGTCCCGTCCACCGCTGCCGTTCGCGTTGGCAGCACCAGAAGTGCCGAGTTCATCGGCATACGTCGTCTACAAGATCGGTGGTGACCCTAGTGACTACCAATTCTTGCATGAGGCGCCTAAGGAGATCCCTCACGGATACACGTGCGCATACGTGCCGAGCCGCGAGACTCGGGCACTCTCGAACCGAGCTGCAACGGCAGGGACTTCGGAACGGCGAGGAGGAACTTCGGGAATAGATTTTGAGAAGCGAGACGTGGCTAGCTAAGTATGCCACTCCGACAAACCTCCGCAGCTCAGCTCCTGCAGGTTGGCTCAGAGCTGGAAAAGCAAGCATGGCTGGCTAAGTATGCCACCCCGGCGAATCTTCAGAGTTCGACGCCTGCAGCCATCACCGCGGATCAGATCTGTACAATCCTTAAAGACCAGTTCGGCATGATGCCGAAAAGGAGGACAATCGGCTATTCCAAGCCGTACCCCAACGAGTACGAGTTGATCCCGCTACCACCCAAATATCGGCTCCCTGATTTCACCAAGTTTAATGGATCGGATGGTTCCAGCTCCATCGAGCATGTGAGCCGATATTTGGCACAGCTGGGCACGATCTCAGCATCGGACGAGCTGCGTGTAAGGTTCTTCGCACGGTCCCTCACGGGATCGGCTTTCGGGTGGTACACATCGCTGCCACCGAGATTCAATCCGGACTTGGAAGCAGCTTGGAAGAGCGAGTTCCACGTGCGGTATCACTCGGAGGCTTCCGAGGCTGGCATTGCCGATCTAGCACAAGTACGACGAAGCGCGGGGAAACGAGTGTCGGAATACGTCCAGCGCTTCAGGACCGTTAGGAACCGATGCTATTCGGTTCATGTGACCGAAAAAGAAGCGATCGAGTTGGCGGTGGTGGGTCTCTCATCATCGATCAAGGACGTGGCCTCCCAAGCGGACTACCCTTCGCCGGCGCACATGGTGCGAAGGCTGTCGGCATATGAACAGCGCCACCCAGATGTATACCAGGATAAATTCAAGCGTGCGGTGGTCCTGGTTGAGGCAGATGAAGATGAAGGTGCTGCGGCAGATCAAGAGAGCAGTGGCTGAATGGACTCGGGGGGGCAAGCCCCGTGTCCTGTAAATGGGTTAAGCCACAAGGTCCTCCAAAAGGGTATGACTTCGACGTGACCAAAGCTGAGCAAATTTTCGACCTCTTACTCAAGGAGAAGCAGCTAAAGTTCCCCGAAGGCCACAAGATCCCCACGGCGCAGGAGCTGAACGGAAAGCCATACTGCAAGTGGCATAACACGTTCACCCACGCCACCAACGACTGCAGGGTGTGGCGTCAGCAGGTCCAAATGGCGATAGAACAAGGGCGTCTAATTTTCAGCCAATACGCCATGAAGGTCGACACACACCCCTTCCCCGCCGTTAACATGGTGGAGTGCACTTACCATGGAGGGTGCCAGCCAGGATTCTCGTGCAACATCAACATGGTCGGACCTGGGCACCACTGCGGTAAGGACGGAGATGAGGGCAGCTACTCTCATAGCAAGGACACGAGAGGAAGCCGCTCCACGCGATCGGCTCCGTCACGATGGCAAGCGCTACATCACAGAGGGAGAAGTGAGGAACGTAAGATATCAGCGACCTCTCTCTGATCACCTCCTCAACAAGTATGTGGGTCAATATGACCAACGCCGGCATTACAACGACGATGATGAAAGAGATCGTCTGGCTAGGGACGCCAGGAGACACCGTCGGCATGATCGCGACGAGGAGAGATATGAGCGCCACGCCAAGGGAAAGTCGAGAGAGCAAGACGACGTGGATAGGCACTGGGACTGCCCCTTCTTCAGACACTGCTGGGATTCAGGAATGAGCCGATTGCCTACAATCGGCAACTGCCCAGAATGTAGACAAAAGAAGAAGGATGCAGCTAACGTGTCCGTGTTCAAACGTCTAGGGCCTCTCCCGCCTCGGAACAAGCACGCTGAGTCCGCTCGGGTAGAGGATCTCGAGGAACTAGAGGACGATGATGAAGAAGACAAGTATCATCGGCCAAGGTGGTGCCCTGATGGGCTCAGCCGTTCCCAAAAGCGAAGGGTTCAGCGACTACGTGGTTTGGAGGAAGCTGAAAGGCAATACCTGCACACATTGAGGAAGGCGCGGCCTGATCTGGCCGCTAAAATTCAGCGAACCCTGGACGAAGAAGGTCGGCCACAAAGGAAGGAGTGGCGCCCCAGACAAAAGAAAGCCGATGATGAGACATCGGCTGGCACAAACATGGTGTTCATCCTTCCAACGGAGTTTAGTGCTCCAGGATTAGACGAAGCACCTGTGGCACAACTTGACTGCGGCCCACGGCCGGTCATCTTTGAGAAGCCACGAGAAAGAAGCTACAGGCATCTGAAGGCCCTGTACTTGCGAGGGTACATCAATGGGCAGCCTGTCAAGAAGATGCTGGTGGACACTGGAGCGGCAGTCAACATTATGCCATACTCCATGCTACGTCGGTTGGGACGCTCTAGCTCGGATCTTATCAAGACCAATGTGACACTGAGCGATTTCAACGGCCAAGCATCTGACGCACAAGGTGTTCTGAACGTGGATCTGACCGTAGGAAGGAAAACCGTCCCTACGACATTCTTTATTGTCGACAGCAAGAGCACCTATGCTGTCCTACTAGGGAGAGATTGGATCCACGCCAACTGTTGCATTCCATCCACAATGCACCAATGCCTAATACAGTGGGATGGAGATGAAGTTGAAGTCGTCCACGCAGATGATTCAGCCGAGATTTCAACGGCTGGCATGAACGTTTGGGAGACATCGGGCCAAGAGCCACTCTCGGGCATCAATTTGGACGACTGCGAGCGCATCGACGTGACAAAGGACGGGGTTAGGCTGGTTTTATCCACCGGCCTGACCTTGTAACAAGAGCAACATCTATGGACAAACGTGGCGATGCCGATCCATGTGATCGGCCCCAAGGATTTATGGAGGAACATTGCAAAACCTTCATTGAGCAATTCAAACGTGGAGGCCGATTCCAGCAATCGGCCAAAATTATCTTCGCCATACATTCTGCCTAGGTTCAACGTCGATCTAATGGGCAATGGTTTTACGTCGGCTGATGAGCTGGAAGAAGTCCACACTGGTCCTAACAGCCGACGTTCACGTATAGTGCCTTGGCTAACCACAGAGCCGATATCAGCAGATACCTGGCAGAATCGGCTCGGGGGGCACCTAATCAGATGAACATGTGCGATACATGTGCAGTGAAACATTGGGGGCCGATAGAAAAATCGGCCCGTAAAAAAAAATTCATGATATACAGCCGATGCACAGCTAAGGAACAAAGCCGATGCATAGCCATCGACTCTAGTGCAATTACACAGGATCTACCCGCTGCGTGTTCAAGACGCGGATGGCCTTCCAACCCTTCTCTTCAAGGACTTCCAACCCTTTGTCGGTTAAGCCGTTGGTGATCATCTGCAGCATCGGCTTTCAACGGAAGAAAGGTGATCGGCTCTGGCTGGCTCTGCATGGTGATTTTCTCAGATTTGCTCGAGCTCGGGTCCATTTGTCTGAATTGTGTGTCCGCACCACTGTTCTCGCCTTGATTGAGGCTCGGGGGGCAGCTGACCTGGCAGATGCTCTGTTTTTAGAAGCCGATTGGGGTGTCATCGGCTGGCCTTGCATCATGACCTTCTTTGAAGGCGGTGAGTTGTTGCAGAAGAAGATCACCAGAGCTGCTGGAAGGAGTCTGAAAGGAGAGCCATCATTATCTACCGGGTCTGGATCGTCCTGTTGCTGCAAATCACGGCTGGGTCGAGATGTGTCGCGACGACTGAAGGGTATGCAGCCTTGATAAGTGATAACGTTAAGGATCTTACAGAACTCAGGTCTTGGTCACTTGAGAAAATCAAGGAGTACAAAGTATCATGATCAGTTAAAGACCGATACGCTGCTATCGGTTCTTTGCGTGGAGACTTACTTTGGCAATCGGTGAAACTGGTAAAAAGACAGAATCGGCTTAGAGATATTTTCTTCATTAATCATGGGATTTCTTACAAGGAAAGAGCCGATTGCTCAAGGGAGGAAGAACAAAAGAAGGGTCTGTTGACCAATCTACTACTACTAGGCCTACACTAGTAGATCCTAGTCTACGGGCCGTCGCTGCCCTCGTCATCGTCCTCGGAGCTCTCATCGGCACTGCTGCCGGCGGGCTCCTCGTCACTGCTCCCGTAGCCCTCTATGGGAGCTTCATCCTCCTCGTCATCGTCACTGTCGTCGTCATCCCACCAGGTGCGGAGGCGTTTAGCCGGTGGGTGACCCTCGAGAGAGTCGTCGTCGTCGTCTTGCTCCTCCTCTACCTCAGAGGAGGTGTAACCGTCCCAGGGGAACAAGTCATCCTCGCTTTCCGATTCCAGTTCCCCATCGGCGAGGAACTGGAGATCGTCATCTCCGCTGGTCAAAGACTTGTCGTCCTCGGACCAGACGGAGGAGGCGTGGTCCTCTTGGTCCCACTCCTCTGGTGCGCGTATGTCCTCCGGCGTCGGCTCGCGGGAGGAGGAAGACCGGTAGGAGAGACCGAGGAGGAAGAGGAGGAAGAGTCCATGGTGGGAGGAGGGTTTTCGAGTACTACGGAGGAACAGAGAATGAGGAGGGGATAGAAAAGTGAATTGCTCGATGCGGTTAAATAAAAGGGATATAATGGAGATTCAATGCCACAACAGTTTCCAAGGAAGTGGTGCCCAAAGGAGAATTGCCAGTTCACGCGGAGGAGTGGAGGTCGTCTTCGCTCTCGCTCGTCAGCTTCCCTTCGATGAGGAACTCGAGGTTGTCCTCCCCATCGGTCATAGGTAAGTCACCTTCTGACCCGACGAGTGATTGGAAGGAGAAGCCCGAGGAGGTAGAGGAAGAGGAAGACATCGCTACAGGGAAAAAGGGTTTTTTGGGTGCTGATGGTCAGAACAGAGGAAGGGGATGAAGTGGCGAACCGTTCGGCACAGATAAATAAAGGGGGTGTAGTGGAGATTTAATGCCATGACGGTTCTCGAGGACGTGATGCCGAAATTATCAATTCGTGCAGAGAAGCCAAGGAGGCGAGGCGAAATGATGAAAGATTCTGCGGCAGTTTTGCTCTGCCACGACATGACCCGACGAAGGAAAAGCATAATGATTTTGGAAATGTCATTTCCAAAACCAGGGGGACATGTGTTATCACCAGAATTTGACCGGATCAGAGGTGGGCCGCGATTGAAGATGGGCTTGAATAATATACATAGAAGGAATACATGAATCGGCCTTATATGCAAAGTTTGGGCTAGTTTGCCCGTGTATCTGTAATATAGTAGGATACGTGTCGATTAGACAGAGTTTTGGGCTCGTGCCCGGTTGGGATTATTCCCACGTTAGCAAGTCTACGGACTATAAATATGTATCTAGGGTTTATGAAATAAACAACAATCACGTTCACCACAAACCAATCTAGGCGCATCGCCAACTCCCTTGTCTCGAGGGTTTCTTCCGGGTAAGCATCATGCTGCCTAGATCGCATCTTGCGATCTAGGCAGTACACGTTTATTCGTTGTTCATGCGTTGCTCGTGCTGAAGCCTTTTTGATGGCGAGCAACGTAGTTATCATAGATGTTTTAGGGTTAGCATTGTTCATCGTATCATATGCTATCGTCGTGCGACCCTTAGACATCTAGCCGCCCTTACACCTATCTTGGGTGTAAGGGCGGCACCCCGCTTGATCATTGTTTAGTAGATCCGATCCGTTATGATTGCTCCTTGTTTTTCAAGGATTAGTTTAATATCTCGCATAGTTAGGCCTTACAAACGGGTTGAAGGATCCAGTGGCGCGTAGGGTGTAGTTTGCTAGCCCTAGACAGGATGTTCCGAGGATCAACTTCGTGTTGGTTTTTAGGCCTTGTCTAGGGTCGGTTTACGATCACCGTGCGTGGCCGCCAGTGCTCAATCACGAGTAGGATGTTCCGATTATGCGGTGAAAACCCTAAATCGTAGTAGGTCGTTTTAGCTTTATTTTGATCAAGCAGGACCACCATCTGATCGTACACCTCGTACGCATCATGGGTGGATCGGCTCCTTGAGCCGATTCACGAGACAACCCGAGAGCCGATCGAGGCTCGTATTTAATGTTTACGTGTATGCCATGCAGGAAACTAAGCGAGGCACATCCAACACCTTCCTGACCAGGTATAGGTCAGGTGGCACGCCCTTGCATCAGCATCGGACGTGCGTGCCGAGGCTTTGCGGGCCGTCGCTCGGAGGGACCAGGGCCAGCCGCAGTCCTGGGAGATTCCCGGCTCTACGGTGTTGCCCGTCGCTGCCCGCCGGTGGGTTTCTGACCGCAACAGTCCCTTCCGTCTGATCATCATCATCATCATCATCATCATCGTCGTCGTCAGTAGCGGGGGCTTGAAGATCTTTCCTGATGCCAAAATGTTTAAGATCGTATCTTGGTTTCGGTCCATCCTTGGAATTTTCTGAGTTGCAAAGAGTGCCAAGCAGACTCTCGGTAACGTTCTTCGTAATGTGCATGACATCGAGGCTGTGGGGCGTGTGGAGGACCTTCCAGTACTCCAAGTCGTGGAAAACAGACCTCGCTTTCCATACACCGAGCAGCGGCTCGGCTTCGATCGCTTCTTTCCGGCGCCGGGCACTCCTTCCAATTTTTCGGAAGATCATCGATTTCGCGCCGCTCCTCGGGCGTGGGGGTCCATCGGGCTCATCTTTACCATTGAACAGATCACCGCGTTTTCTCCACGGGTGATCCAAGCGAAGCCACCTTCGAGCACCTGGGTACACGGTTTTCGAGGATCCGGGATCCCTTGGTAGTTGTAGATGCGGGGTCTCGTCCATGCACTTCACACAGCCGTTGAATCCGTGGCCGACCTGGGCAGATACATATG
The DNA here is from genome assembly GCF_022539505.1 of Lolium rigidum. Lineage (NCBI taxonomy): Eukaryota > Viridiplantae > Streptophyta > Magnoliopsida > Poales > Poaceae > Lolium > Lolium rigidum. The sequence goes on from NC_061514.1 coordinate 171,048,930, forward strand.
CGTAACCAGGATAGTCCGTGACCGTCGTGATCAACGCGGCTCTCATATCGAAATAAGTTCTAGTGTAGGCGTCCCACGTACGGGGTGGCGTTTTCCACAACGTGTCTAACTCCTCTTTCAGCAGCCCGAGATACAAATGCATGTCGACACCTGGTTGTTTCGGCCCCTGAATGAGAATACTCAGGTGTATGTACCTTTGCTTGGTGCACAGCCACGGGGGTAGGTTGTAAGGCCATACAAACACAGGCCAGGTGCTATGCGTGCTACTCTGGTTGCCGAACGGATTGAGTCCATCGGTGCTCATACCCAGCCTGATGTTCCTTGCGTCGCCCCCGAACCTAGGGAAGGCGATGTCCAATGCTTGCCACTGTCCAGCGTCTGAAGGGTGTGTCAGCATATAGCCCATCTCCGGATCTTCTTCGGGCTTCTGCCTTTCCGCGTGCCATTGCATGAGCTTTGCTTCCTTAGGGTCCACGAAATACCGCTGCAGACGGGGAGTGATAGGAAAGTACCATACCACCTTTCGAGGTACCTTCTTGTTCCCAACCTTGTACCGTCCGTGGCCAGACACCGGACATGTGGTTCTGTCCTTGTACTCGCACCTATAAATCACACAATCATTAATGCAGGCATGGTATTTTTCGTGCGGTAGGTCAAGGGGACACACGACTTTCTTGGCCTCCTCGGTACTACTTGGCAATGTGTTCCCCTCCGGGAGACGATCGTGCCAGAATTTTAAGTTCTTGCTGAAGCTGGAATCGGTCCACTTGTTCCGCGTCTTCATCTGCAGTAATCAAGCGTTACATGCAAGCGCGTATCCCGCGGACGACACCCAGGGAAGATCGGAGTCATCCCGTCTTTCTCCATTTGCGACAGCTTGGCTCTCTCTCTAGCTGCAACTCTATCGTTGCTCGTCTCCTGGAGGAGAAGATCTTGAACATGAGAGTCCCGCAAGGCCGAAATTAGCGGGGTCGCGCCGGAATCTTCTTCTTCATCATGATGATCTTCTCCGCCGGCATCTTCTTCTTCATGATGATCTTCTCCGCCGACTTCTTCTTCATGATGATAGTCCCCGTCGGCATGATGATAGTCTTCTTCATGATGATAGTCATCTCGCTCGACATGGTCTTCATGCGCACCATTTGATGGGGTCAGCCGCGCCTGGTTGTCTTGCATGAAACCGCGCCTCAGCAGGTGCTCCTCCAGTTGTCCGGAATCAGGGTTGATCCAGCGCTCGAGTTTGCATGATCGACACGGACATCTTATCTGGCGCCTATTGTTCCGAATCATGTCCTCCTTCGCGTCTATCTTGTATCTAGAGATTCGAGCGGAACTCATCGAGAGGACCATGCTTGCCTGCAAATGGTATACATAGAACAGGAAATTAGAACCACAACAAATGCAAACACATGCATGGGCCGTACCTCTCCTCAAGGTATTACATGGAGCGGAAAAATTCGGCATGACCTCTCCTCAAAGTAGGACATATGGGTAGTGCAAAATTTGCCGAAACGGAAATGAATCAACATTTCGGCAAACATCGATGCACCACACCGGCACACACACAAGCGCTTCACCTCGCAACAAGCATCCATACACACGACGGCCACACAAGATTTACAAGCATATGCATGTCTCCTCCAAGCATATGTATGTCTCCTCCAACTACTCACCTTGTAGATTCGATACCGAGACGAGACCGCGATCGATGAGTCGAGAGGAGGAGAGACTATGGAGACCCTTCTCCTCAACTCCAATTATGTATCAACCAAAGTAAGTGCAATAAATACACAAGCAAGTGAAAAGTAGAGCCAAAATGGTATGAGAGAGAAGGGGGGACGAGCTAGATGGAGGAAGAAGAATGGCTTGTGTAGTGTGGTAGGTGGGAGGTTGGCTCACTTTTGTAGATCTGGTTCGCTAATTCTGTGGCGCACCGAGCGCAGTGCGCCACAGAATACCGTATTTCTGTGGCGCACCGAGCGGAGTGCGCCACAGAATACCTTATTTCTGTGGCGCACTGTCGCCGTGCGCCACAGAAGAAGGAATTTCTGTGGCGCACTGTGGTTGGTGCGCCATAGAAAATAGTAAAACCAATGATTGGGGGTGACAGGTTGTGGGGCCCACCAAGTTTTTGTGGCGCACGGTTCGCTAGTGCGCCACAAAATTAAGCTATTTCTGTGGCGCACCGTGCCTGGTGCGCCACAAAATAAGTTTCTGTGGCGCATTTTTAACGGTGCGCCACAGAACTAAGCTTCGCCTATAAGGGTTTTCCTACTAGTGAAGGTGGACTTTTTAGGCATAGATGCATGCTGGATAGCGATCTATGTTCTTTGTCGTAATGCCCTAAGTAAATCTCATATTCGTCATCATGATATGTATGTGCATTGTTATGCCCTCTCTATTTGTCAATTGCCCAACTGTAATTTGTTCACCCAACATGCTATTTATCTTATTGGAGAGACACCACTAGTGAACTGTGGACCCCGGTCCATTCTATTACATCTGAAATACAATCTACTGCAAACTCTGTTCTCTGTTGTTCTTCACAAGCAAACATCATTCTCCACACCATACGTTTAATCCTTTGTTTACAGCAAGCCGGTGAGATTGACAACCTTACTGTTAAGTTGGGGCAAAGTATTTTGATTGTGTTGTGCAGGCTCCACGTTGGCACCGGAATCCCTGGTGTTGCGCCGCACTACACTCCTCCACCAACAACCTTCACGTGGCCTTCATCTCCTACCGGTTCGATAACCTTGGTTTCTTACCGAGGGAAAACTTGCTGCTGTACCCATCACACCTTCCTCTTGGGGTTCCCAACGGACGTGTGCTTCACGCGTTATCAAGCTCTTTTTCTGGCGCCGTTGCCGGGGAGATCAAGACACGCTGCAAGGGGAGTCTCTCACACCCACTCTCTTTACTTTGTTTATTGTCTTGCTTTACTTTATTTTATTTTCTGTTTTGTTTGCTTTCTCTATATCAAAAACACAAAAAAATTAGTTACTTGCATTTACTTTATTTATCTTTTGTTTATTTCATCATGCTTCCCCCTAAGTTCACTTTGAAAGATATACCGGTAGGGCGTGGATCTATCATTGGAAGAGATAATATAGAAGAATTTTTCACTCATGTTAGTACGGTTAAAGATTTTGAAGATAGATCCTTGGTAGAACTCGCTCCTACTTATGAAATTGCTACTGCCTCTTTAGTGCACATGTTGGAAGCTAGATTTGTTAATCTTAATCCTATAATGCAACATATGTTTCTTACACTTTCTGATATGGAAGAAGGAGAGAAGAAAGATTTTGTTATAGAAACCCTTGATACGTCTCAAACGTATCTATAATTTCTTATGTTCCATGCTACTTTTATGATGATACTCACATGTTTAATACACATTATATGTCATTATTATGCGTTTTCCGGAACTAACCTATTGACGAGATGCCGAAGGGCCAGTTGTTGTTTTCTGCTGTTTTTGGTTTCAGAAATCCTAGTAAGGAAATATTCTCGGAATCGGACGAAATCAACGCCTAGCATCTTAGAAATCCACGAAGCTTCCAGAACACCCGAGAGCCACCAGAGGAGGGCCACAGGGCCACCAGACGCTAGGGCGGCGCGGCCCAAGGGGGGGGGCGCGCCCCCCTACTGTGTGGCTCCCCGGTCAGCCTTCCGACTCCGCCTCTTCGCCTATTAAAAGGTCCCTGACCTAAATCTTCGAGACGGAAAAGCCACGGTACGAGAAACCTTCCAGAGCTGCCGCCATCGCGAAGCCAAGATCTGGGGGACATGAGTCTCTGTTCCGGCACGCCGCCGGGACGGGGAAGTGCCCCCGGAATGCATCTCCATCGACACCACCGCCATCTTCATCACCGCTGCTGTCTCCCATGAGGAGGGAGTAGTTCTCCATCGAGGCTAAGGGCTGTACCGGTAGCTATGTGGTTAATTTCTCTCCTATGTACTTCAATACAATGATCTCATGAGCTGCCTTACATGATTGAGATTCATATGAGTTTTGTATCACTATTCATCTATGTGTTACTCTAGTGATGTTATTAAAGTAGTCTATTCCTCCTCCATGGTGTAATGGTGACAAGTGTGTGCATCATGTAGTACTTGGCGTAGTTTATGATTGTGATCTCTTGTAGATTATGAAGTTAACTATTACTATGATAGTATTGATGTGATCTATTCCTCCTTCATAGTGTGATGGTGACAGTGGTGCATGCTATGTTAGTACTTGGTGTAATTGCAATGATCTATCATGCACTCTAAGGTTATTTAAATATGAACATCGAATGTTGTGGAGCTTGTTAACTCCGGCATCGAGGTGCTCTTGTAGCCCTACGCAATTAGTGGTGTTCATCATCCAACAAGAGAGTGTAGAGTGGTTTTATTATGTGATCAATGTTGAGAGTGTCCACTAGTGAAAGTATGATCCCTAGGCCTTGTTTCCAAATATCGAATCTCCGTTTATTTACTGTTCTGTTGCATGTTTACTCGCTGCCATATTTTATTCAGATTGCTATTGACACTCATATACATCCATGCTACTTGTATTTCACTATCTCTTCGCCGAACTAGTGCACCTATACATCTGACAAGTGTATTAGGTGTGTTGGGGACACAAGAGACTTCTTGTATCGTGATTGCAGGGTTGCTTGAGAGGGATATCTTTGACCTCTTCCTCCCCGAGTTCGATAAACCTTGGGTGATCCACTTAAGGGGAACTTGCCGTTGTTCTACAAACATCTCGCTCTTGGAGGCCCAACACTGTCTACAAGAATAGAAGCACCCGTAGACATCAAGCACTTTTCTCGGCGCCGTTGCCGGGAGGTAAGGTAAAAGGTATTCACATCCTCCGACTACTAAGCTATTTCCTAGAACTCGTTGCCGTGTGTGAGTGCTCGAAGCTATTTCCTTTAGATCCTGCAATTGCATCTTTTTGTTTCTTGTTTTTATTTTTCACTAGTTAGGCATAATGGAAAACAACAATGAGCTTTTTAATCTATTTCCTGAGTTAAGATATGAATTGTTTGATGCGAAAATTAAAAAACCTATGGAACCTTATCTGCATGATAGTAGCAATGTTATTAGTATGAATGCAATTACCGCTAATGCTATGGAAAAGTCTAAGCTTGGGGAAGCTAGTTTATATAAAAATAATCTTTTTTGCTCCTCATCTTTGGAAGAAATATTTTGCTCTGATAATGCTTTATCTCCCATATGCGATAACTCTAATGATGCTTTTGATATTTTAAATCCACCTGCTGAAAGTATTCCGTATAAAATACCTATGAAAATTATTGAACGTGTTATGGATAACCGCTATGAAGGGGATGGAACTGTCCATCCTGGAGATCATTTACTGCTTTTGCATGAATTATGCGGGTTATTCAAGTGTGCAGGTATATCTATGGATGAAGTGAAGAAGAAACTATTCTCTATGTCGCTGTCTGGTAAAGCGGCGCATTGGTACAAACTGCTGAAGGATGGGCATTCTCTTGATTGGAAGGATATTGTGCCTCTATTTTACTCTAAATTCTATCCTCCAAGTGAAATTCACAAAGACCTGAACCGCATATATAATTTCTGGCCTCATGATGGAGAGAGTATTGCCCAAGCATGGGGGAGATTGAAGTCTTTAATGCTCAAATGCCCCAATCATGAGCTTCCTTGTAATATCATCATTGATAATTTCTATGCAAGACTTTCTTTTCAAGATAAAACCTTGCTGGATACTACTTGTTCTGGATCATTTACACGCAATGAAGAAGAGTTTAAAAGGGACCTTCTTGATCGGATTCGTGAGAACACCGAAGGATGGGAGAACAACAAAGGTAAAGAGTCAGGTATAAATTATGATTATGAATGCATTGAAACTTTTATGGATACTGATAAAATTCGATGTATGAGTGCTACTTATGGTCTTGACTCTCAAGTTGTTGCAAATCTTTATAAAGCTTTTGCCTCTCATTTTGAATTACCTAGGAAGAATTTTGATAAGTATCATGAACCTTTTAAAGACACTTGCATGAAGGCTGAAACTGTTATTAATGATTGCAATGAACAAGCCCAAACTTCTATTTCTTATAAGCATGTTAATTTTTGTGGAATGCATAGACCCTGTGGTAATCAAATCAAAGATGAATATTGTATCCACCATATGAATGAAAAAACTAGAAAGTGGTCTAGGGCTCTAGATGATCTTGGTAAAAAAGTTTGTGCCCGCTATCCTTTTATTTGTGAACTTTGCCATATAGTGGGTCATTTTAATTTTCAATGCTCCTCCAATGATAATTCGAACCCCGTGAGTGCTGCAAATTTGTATTGTGATGATGAAATTACTCCTAATCAGCATGACGAACTTACTTTATTTTTGTGGTGTGAAGAGTTATCAAGAAAAATCTCTTTGTTACATATGAGTGATCTTGATATTGATGATGTCCTGCGTGGGTGTTTTTCTTATTGCATTGATAATTGCCATACAAATACTTACATACAAAATATTTTAGAAGATGACACTTTGCCAAAATATGATAGGACCTCTGTGTGTTTTGAACTTATTAATGAAAAGAAGGAATCCTCCCAAGTTTCTTCTATTGTTTCTGGAAATAAATCAGGTTATGTGGAGGAGCCTCCCTTCAAGCCTCTTCCTCCTAAAGAAGGGAACGAGGAGAAGGAAGATAAGAAGAAGAAGAAGAAGAACAAGAAGAAGGGAACGAAGAAGAAGAAGAAGGGAAATAAAAAGAAAGAGGTAACGGCATATCCCCGCGTGTATGGGATAACGATAGGTAACCGTAAGTATGTTGCTCCTAATGATTATTATGATAATGAATCTGAGTACAATGATCTTCCTATGCCCTTTACCTACATTAGTGATCATGATTTGAAAGAGCACACTACTTTTGATATTGGAAATCTCTCGGGAAACTAATTCTGAAAATGATGATGTTAATAATTGCCATAGTATTAGTACTATCCATGCTTCCTCCCATAATGATATAGAAAGCTCTAAGCTTGGGGATGAGGTGTTTGAAAATCCTTTTGCTACTGATCATTATATGTTCGATACATCTCCTTCTAGTAACAACGATGGTATGGTCACAGATGAGCATACTGTGAAAGATACTATTCTATTTCTTATGATGACACTATGCCTCCAACCTTTGATGATTATTATAAAGAATGCTATGATATAGGTTATAACTATCCTTATGAAACTTGTCATAGTTATGATTGGATTGCTAAAAACAATTCCCTTAATATGCAACTTGTTTACCATGTTCAAATTCTTGATAATAATCTTGCTCCAATTACTATTAATGAGAAGAACTCTTCTTATGCCAAAATTAATGATACTTTTATGCATATGAACCATGATAAGAATGTTTTAAGTGATGGGTATATTGTGGATTTCATCAATGATGCTACTGAAAGTTATTATGAGAGAGGGAAACACGGTTATATGCATCTTAATAATATTAAGTTTCCCTCTTTATGTTGAGAATCTTGAAGTTACTCGTGTTTTATCTTCCTATGCTTGTCACTTTGCTCCTCATGAATTTATTTGTGTACAAGATTCCTTCCCATAGGAAGTGGGTTAGGCTTAAATTTGTTTCATACTTGCCTTTTGATGCTCTCTTTTGCTTCAACTACTATTTCTTGAGAGTGCATCATTAAAATTGCTGAGCCCATCTTAATGGCTATAAAGAAAGCACTTCTTGGGAGATAACCCATGTCTTTATTTTGCTACTGTTTTGTTGTGTTTTGGAAGTTGTTACTACGGTAGCAACCTCTCCTTATCTTTATTTTATTACAATGTTGTGCCAAGTAAAGTCTCTAATAGAAGGTTGATGCTAGATTTGGATTTCTGCGCAGAAACAGATTTCTTGCTGTCACGAATCTGGGCATGATTCTTTGTGGGTAACTCAGAAAAATCTGCCAATTTACGTGAGTGATCCACAGATATGTACGCAACTTTCATTAGTTTTGAGTTTTCTGATTTGAGCAACGGAAGTACCTCTTAAAAATTCGTGTTTACTGGCTGTTCTGTTTTGATAGATTATGTCTCTGTTTTTTGCATTGTCTCTTGTGGACTTTAAGTGAGACTTTCTAGACGTGGAGAGCTGTAGCTAATGGTTTATTGAGTTCTTGCAATGTGTCACTACAGGGCCAAGGTGGATTAAAGTTTTTTTTTTGAGTACTAACCCCTCTAATGAAGTTTATGAGGAGATTGGTGTGAAGGAAGTTTTCAAGGGTCAAGAGAGGAGGATGATATATGATCAAGAAGAGTGAAAAGACTAAGCTTGGGGATGCCCCTGTGGTTCATCCCTGCATATTTCAAGAAGACTCGAGCGTCTAAGCTTGGGGATGCCTGATACGTCCCAAACGTATCTATAATTTCTTATGTTCCATGCTACTTTTATGATGATACTCACATGTTTTATACACATTATATGTCATTATTATACATTTTCCGGCACTAACCTATTGACGAGATGCCGAAGAGCCGATTGCTGTTTTCTCGTTGTTTTTGGTTCAGAAATCCTAGTAAGGAAATATTCTCGGAATTGGACGAAATCAACGCCCAGGGTCCTATTTTTGCACGAAGCTTCCAGAAGACCGGAGAGGAAACGAAGTGGGGCCACGGGGCGACGACACAACAAGGTGGCGCGGCCCAGGCCCTGGCCGCGCCAGCCTGTTGTGTGGGGCCCTCGTGACCCTCCCTACTCTGCCCTTCCGCCTACTTAAGGTCTTCGTCGCGAAACCCCCAGTACCGAGAGCCACGATACGGAAAACCTTCCAGAGACGCCGCCGCCGCCAATCCCACCTCGGGGGATTCAGGAGATCGCCTCCGGCACCCTGCCGGAGAGGGGAATCATCTCCTAGAGGTCTCTTCATCGCCATGATCGCCTCCGGATCGATGTGTGAGTAGTTCACCCCTGGACTATGGGTCCATAGCAGTAGCTAGATGGTTGTCTTCTCCTCATTGTGCTATCATGTTAGATCTTGTGAGCTGCCTATCATGATCAAGATCATCTATCTCGTAATCCTTCATGTTGTGTTTGTTGGGATCCGATGAATATTGAATACTATGTCAAGTTGATTATCAATCTATCATATATGTTATTTATGTTCTTGAATGCTCTCCGTTGCTAGTAGAGGCTCTGGCCAAGTTGATACTTGTGACTCCAAGTGGGAGTATTTATGCTCGATAGTGGGTTCATGCCTCCATTAAATCTGGGACAGTGACGTGAAAGTTCTAAGGTTGTGGATGTGTTGTTGCCACTAGGGATAAAACATCGATGCTTTGTCTAAGGATATTTGTGTTGATTACATTACGCACCATACTTAATGCAATTGTCCGTTGTTTACAACTTAATACCGGAGGGGGTTCGGATGATAACCTCGAAGGTGGACTTTTTAGGCATAGATGCATGCCGGATAGCGGTCTATGTACTTTGTCGTAATGCCCCGATTAAATCTCATAGTACTCATCATGATATATGTATGTGCATTGTTATGCCTTCTTTATTTGTCAATTGCCCAACTGTAATTTGTTCACCCAACATCTGCTATCTTATGGGAGAGACACCACTAGTGAACTCGTGGACCCCGGTCCTATTATTTACATCCGAAATACAATCTATCGCAATTGTTCTTTACTGTTCTTCGCAAACAACCATCATCATCCACACTATACATCTAATCCTTTGTTTACAACAAGCCGGTGAGATTGACAACCTCACCGTTACGTTGGGGCAAAGTTCTCGTGATTGTGTTGTGCAGGTTCCACGTTGGCGCCGAATCCCCGGTGTTGCGCCGCACTACACTCCTCCGCCATCAACCTTCAACGTGCTTCTTGACTCCTACCGGTTCGATTAAACCTTGGTTTCTTACTGAGGGAAACTTGCTGCTGTGCGCATCACACCTTCCTCTTGGGGTTCCCAATGGACGTGTCAACTACACGCATCAAGCAAATTTCTGGCGCCGTTGCCGGGGAGATCAAGACACGCTGCAAGGGGAGTCTCCCACATCTTATCTCTTTACTTTGTTTTTGTCTTGCTTTACTTTATTTATTTCTTTGTTTGCTTCTTATATCAAAAACAAAAAAAAAATTAGTTGCTAGTTTTACTTTATTTACTGTCTTGTTCTCCATATAAAAAACACAAAAAAAATTAGTTACTTGCATTTACTTTATTTAGTTTGCTTTATTTACTACTGCTAAAATGGGTACTGCTGAGAATACTAAGCTGTGTGACTTCACTAGCACAAATAATAATGATTTCTTATGCACACCTATTGCTCCACCTCCTACTACAGCAGAATCTTTGAAATTAAACCTGCTTTACTGAATCTTGTTATGAGAGAGCAATTTTCTGGTGTTAGTTCTGATGATGCTGCTGCCCATCTTAATAATTTTGTTGAACTATGTGAAATGCAAAAGTATAAGGATGTAGATGGTGACATTATAAAATTAAAATTGTTTCCTTCTCTTTAAGAGGAAGAGCTAAAGATTGGTTGCTATCTCTGCCTAGAAATAGTATTGATTCTTGGACTAAATGTAAATATGCTTTTATTGGTAGATATTATCCTCCCGCTAAAAATATATCTTTGAGAAGTAGCATAATGAATTTCAAGCAATTAGATAATGAACATGTTGCTCAAGCATGGGAGAGAATGAAATCTTTGGTAAAGAATTGCCCAACCCATGGACTGACTACTTGGATGATCATCCAAACCTTTTATGCAGGATTGAATTTTTCTTCGCGGAACCTATTGGATTCAGCTGCTGGAGGTACCTTTATGTCCATCACTCTGGGGGCGGCAACAAAGCTTCTTGATGATATGATGACAAATTACTCTGAATGGCACACGGAAAGAGCTCCACAAGGTAAGAAGGTAAATTTTGTTGAAGAAACCTCTTCCTTGAGTGATAAGATTGATGCTATTATGTCTATGCTTGTGAATGGTAGATCTAATGTTGATCCTAATAATGCTCCTTTAGCTTCATTGGTTGCCCAAGAAGAACATTGTAACACCCCAACTTTTGCAAACATGTTTAATTATCCAAAGTGCAAAAATTAGGGGGAACAAAAACTTTTTCTATAAACTGATTAAGATGAATTGCCTTGATCTGTTTGTTATGATGAATTGCCTTGATCTGTTGGTAGATGAATTGTCTTGATTTGCTTGTTGAGTTTTGTTTTAAGCTACCCTAAAGAACAACACCCCTGGTGGTAAAACAAGCAACTCACCTAACAAAACACGGTGTGGCTTAGGAAGAATTGTTTTCCTTCTTACTACATCATTCTCTTATGCCCTAGTCAGAAACCCTCAACCATCACAAAATTTGGCTAAGTCCTAAATATGTTCTCAGGTTCCATTTTGGAGCTTTTAGATTAAGCTATCCCTTGCCATCTAAGGCAATGCACTTGGTCCTATACATGAGAACTTCCCAACCATGTCCTTTCCTTGAACCGATCACTCATACACCCGCTTATCCTTGTTGGTTTTGAAGCCAAGACAATAACATGTTTTGGCAGGCTTAAAATGTCCAAACTTTGGCAGTTGATCTCTAAGCACCCCCAACTGTTATTGGTGACCTCAATGCATGGATCTCATCTATGCAACACCCTCTACAACTTCCACGTCTTGCATGTCCCATTCTAACCCCACAATTCTTAATTTCACTTGATCTTGCACCCTATCCACTATTTTAGCACTAGATCACTTGCTCCTCTCTTATCTTGTGTTTATCTTTATTCCAAGATTAACCTCCACAAAACCAAGAGTGAAGATGGTAGCTACATTATGTAGCCCTTGAGATCACTTCTCCCAAAACATTTTATTTACCAAAAATCCTATTTAAGATTCTTCTCTATTTTGACCATATAACCATTTCTAGTTTTGGCAAAGCTTTTCAAATTATTTTCCCAAATAACTTTTGGAAAGTGGGTGGTACCTCATACCCTCCATTTACAACCCAAAAATGCATCTATAAAATCATTTCACTTTATTTTTACTTTCTTTTAACAAAATACATATTTATGGTACCTATGCAAATTCTTGTGTAAGGGTTGCCCTTTTAGAAATTATGAGAAAAACCTACCTATCTTTATAAGATGAGTAGATTATTTTGAAAACTCTAGGTTCTACCTAGCTACTCTCAACATTTTCAAAATTTGCCATAACCATAGAAGTGATCCCAATTTTATTTCTTGAGCCATATTTAAATAGTAACCTTTGAGCACCAACTATACCTCTTTATTTAACACCTAATCATGCTTATGCATTATTGCATGAGCTCACACTCCCTCTCCTCTCTCTTTATCTATACCATGTCTTAGAAGGAGTTCAAAACAACCATATTTTAAGTTCAAATTTAAATACCAACCCTTGGACATCAAATGCACCCCTCTGATCTATATAACATCATAACCACCTCTCCATCATCAGCACGTCCTAGACTTTGGGCATGACCAACTTGGATTCACTCATGCTCACTCAAACCTTGCCAAGGAGAGAAAGGCCGGCTATGCATGCATGTCTTGTTGATGCACATGCCACTAGTTTCCTCTCAATATCTCCCTCTCTCTCTCATATCTTGCCCACTCTATGGTTAGGCACGACCTGCACCACTACCTTGCTCCCCTAATCAGACCTACACACAACCCCTCCACCATCATTGCTCTTCTCCTCCTTCCCAATGCCATGAATGGCATAGGTATTGACCAAAACCCCTAGACCTGCACCCCTGCACCTCTCTTCATGTCTCAGGCCTCTCCCTGGATTCCTGGAGCCCATCAATGCCTCTCCCTCGTGCCCCAATGCCCCCAAAGCACCCCTGCCCGAGCCCGCCATGAACGTGGTCACCCGGTTCGTGTAGAGAGCAGCAGGCCACGTTTTCTCCCGAGACTGCGCCATGATGATGCCCTGGCATCCCTCTCCCCGATGCGTACCCTCCCGAGGCCATCACTACCCTGCAAAAACCTCGCCACGCCCGCCTTTGGACGTGGTCACCACGTCGTGTCCACCATGGACCGGCCTCGGCTATAAAAGGCGGACGAACGCCCCAGCCTCTCCCTTCACCTCCTCCCACCTCACAGCACCTCGCTTCCCACCCCGGAACACCCGCATCCAGCACCCGGGCGCCCCCTTGCTGCAGCGCGCCGGCATGGTCGCCACCATGTGGTCACCGTGGTGGTGACGGGTGACGAGGCCGTCGCCCAGGCCCCCTTGTCCCTCCCCCTCTATTTACTTTCCGATCCCCATCCTCCGCAGGCCCTAACGGACCCCTCCGCTTCATCCAGGAACGCCGGAGTCCGCCGCCGTCGCCATTAGCACGGACGTCGCTGCGGAGAAAAGGATGCCGGAGGAGTTGCCGCGGAGGAGGAATACGCCGCCGAGCGCGCCCGGGACTCCCCGACCCGCCACCATCCGCCGGAGCCTCGCCGCCAACCGCAGCCACCCGCCGGTGAGTTCCCGCCCGCCAGCTCTCTCCGTTCCGCTCGAGCTCGTACGCACAGACGCAGGGAGAAGACGCTCCCGTGCGCTGCATGGCCAACCGGCCACGTTGGCCCATGCACATGGGCCCCGCACCGGGCCCCTCTCTCCCTTTCTCTTTTCTTTTTCATTTTTTTTTCCTGCCTGCGTGGAATACCCCCTGGGCCGGCCCAATCCCCACCTTCTGCGCGGCCCAGACAAGTTCCCGCCCATTTTTTTTAAATTTTTTTTTGAAATATCTGTTAATTTGTGTTAAAATCAGAGGCCTTAAAATGTGAATAACTCGAGATCCACAAAACCAAATCGAGTGAAACCAATTGCGTTGGATCATAAATTTCGTCACCTTTCCAATGCCACTGGCCCCATATTTTTAGGATTTTTGTACGATTTTTAATGTTTTAAACATGATCACTGGTTATTGTTTAGTATTTCAAATTCCTAAAATCGAAAAATTAATGTTTTTGTATGAATCCAATTGTGTTAATCTTGCTTTGTTACTGTCCATATAGGACAAATACAATTAGTCTCTGTTCATGAAATTTTTTTTCTCTCGTTAGTGAGTGTATGTGTGACACATGCAATGATAGTTTTGAAATCTTTTTGGTTTATTCAAATCCTTGCCATCACTTTGTTTTAAAAATAACCAACCCATGATTTGTTACTCGTCAAACAACTCCCCTGCATATTTTTATTTTTATTTTGCTAAACCCTTGGTTCTTGTGCTATGTGTTGATTGTTTGCATTATTTACTTTTGCGACGCTAGATACGAACGAGGGGGAAATTGAAGGGGAGGATTTTGGAGAAGGATTTGAAGAGGACCAGGGACAAGCCAACCAAGGAAAGCCATCTCTTGATCTCTGAATATTGAATCACATATTGTGGTTACTTTGTTATTATTATTGTCTCTTGATCTATCTCGTGTGATTTCTACTTTTGTTGTCGGAGCATGCTTACCGTGAGCATGTTTACTCTCTTTGGCACCTCGCCGACAAACCCCTTTTTGTAAATGGTGGTTGTCAACACCATGATCTTGGTGTACCCTCTAAATGTGATGGGTATGCCCACTTGTCTTGTGTGTGTCGACCTCTTGACACCCTTTTTGCACCCCATAGAGGTATGGTGGTTAGCATCATGCCCTTGTCGTATCTTAAACCCCTTGTTGATGCCATGCATACTTACACCCAAGTATGTGAACCCCTTGTTGCTCGTTATACATACTTACTCTCGAGTATGTTGAACCCCTTGTTGATCTTATGCATGCTTACTCTAAGCATGTATGCCCCCTTGACCACCTATATTATCATCCCCTTAGTGGTATGATGGCTAGCATCATGCCATTGTTGTCTCTTAGTTCTTACATGAAACTATAGGTTGGGAACCCCTTGGAAAAACACCTTGTTGAAAAGAATTTTTGAAAACCTTGGGTGAGTTGGACTTACCCAAGCGTGTGTTTACGAAAGGAAAGGATCTTGGCAAAGATGGTTGGAAAGAAAATCTTGTTTTCGAAAACTTTGGCGCCTAAGTATTCACCCGTGACAATTAACCCGCGCAACCACATTACCCCGGAGTGGGACGGGGCTTAGCTCGTAGTTTGTTCTTCTTAACATGGGACACCGCACAACTATATAAGGGTAAGGTTACCCCTGAATCCGGATTGTCGTTGGTGGAGACAATAGTATAACGGGAGGCCTTCGGGGCTGACCCGTCCGGAAGACACTATGGGTCTCCCGGCTTGGCGGTGGAGCCACGCTCAAAGTGAGGTGAGCTGCCACGGTGCCGGGAGGTGCATACTCCATAGGGTAGGATCCCGTGCTAAGACGAATAGGCGAAAGGCTATGTCCGAGTTTTTGTCATGGCATAGTTGATATGCGGGGATGATGCCCACATGATGAACTCGCGGATCTTGTGGGGAAAGTGTGCAAACTCTGCAGAGTCAAATCTATTCGAATAGCCGTGTCCGCGGTCATGGACGGTTGGAATGGCTGTTGCTTAGCCTGATGAGTTTTTGGTTTACAAAAAGTGTTTGGAAAATGAAAGAAAGGAACTTGTTTTCGGAGTACCGTAAGGGTACGGGAATGGTTTGGTTGACCATATGGAGATGGACGGAAAGGAAATAAACCGGGTTACTCCCTTCCTAGTGTTTTATGTTGTAGAACTCTTTTGAAGTATATTCTTCAATAATGATATAGAGATGTCATAGGATCTTCTTTGTGTCCCCTTCAACTGTGATGATGGGATGCTACATCCACAAGAGAAACTATTTCTCTTTCACATGCTATATCCACAAGAGAAACTATTCTTCCTCTCTTGTCTCTTTTAGTTAGCATTGTTAGCACCCTTCTTGATGGTTTGCGAGTACAATTCAAATGTACTCACGGCTTTGTCCCTGGCTATTTACTCTGCCAGACTTGAAGGAGTTCGACAGATGAAGAAGGAGTTGGCGACGTCTATGCGAGCTAGGAACGTCTTCCCGACCGGCTGCTTCGTAGGGTTATGGCAGTATGACTTGGGTACTCGCGCTGTCGAAGTGATGATGCTACTCGATGTTTAGTTAGGCCCTTCGAGGCTATTATGTAATTATCGGTCATGTGACCATGTTGTAATTTTCTTATTCCGCTTTGTAATTGGATGGTGTAATTTGATATCAGTTCGGTTATGTGTTCACGGCGCACTGATCATGGGATCGTGAACTGTATACATAACAGGGAATTTCGGACAGCTAGTCCGGGGTCCCCACAGAGCTGGTATCAGAGCCATCCTGACTGTAGGAGACCTTAGTTAGCATGGACGTTAGCTAGGAAACAAGTACTTGGGAAAAACTATTTACAAAAACAAATTCTTTCTTTAGTCGGAAGCATAGCTTCTACTCCTCTTATTTCTTCAAAACTTCTAAATTCTTATCTCTCCATTTTATAGAAATGTTTGAAAATTCTTACTCTATCGTCTCATCCACTTCAAACCTACATATTGAACGATGTCCCCAACTCAGACCGGAGACTCGAACTCAAAGATACATCAATCCCACAGAAGACTCATGAATCTCCAACGACGGCTATTGAAGATTGGAGGCCGACTTAGTGTGCACATAAAAGAATGATAATATCATGTCTTTGGTTGTCACCAAAGTATGTCAAAGATCTGACCTTGTTCCTCCGTGGACTTGCACTTTTTGCAGTCGTCAGGGATCAAGTCCTCAGTTTTTGACTAGTAATTTTTAGGCCAGCCACCGAGAAGATGCTGACTTTGGGAGTACCTACACAACTACCCCTTCGAAGACCCCACGTCCCCGGGATGTTGAGCAAGAAGACTACACGCTTTAGCCTCTACCTCAACCTCGACGACTCAACACCGGGCCGCATCACCACTCTCTCGCTTCAAGAATCCTTGTTGAAGACGATGTCAACAAGCCGAAGACCGCAACATATGTGACCAGCCCAAACCTATAGGATGGATAGGACAAAACTCAATCGCTTTGATTGAGCTACCCCCGCGTATTAGTCATCCATGGGTACTTGTGTTACCATGTCTGGTTTGATGATTGCTTGTAGTTCCCTAAGTGTGTTGTCTTGAGTGTTTTTATTTGTTTGTTGTGTGTTTGATTGTCTTGGTCTTTAGGTCTGAAAAACACTCTTGTGATAAACCAGCGTAGGAAGCCCCTCTAAGGCGTTTTCACAGTCATCTACCTCGCCGATAAAATGCGTACTGCTAGCTAAATGGATAAGTTAACCCTGTTAACCATCGATTCTCAACCGTCTGAGAAAACTGACCCAGACCCCTATCTACGCCAACTACTTTCAAGATCAGCTGAAGCATCTCTACTAAGCCGAGAAGACAGAAGACCCTACCTTCAAGAGTGACTGCACCTCTGCAAGAAGACATGCATACTAACTTTGTCTAACCTTGGAGTATAATCGTGCTAACCTCGAGGATATCTTTTTGAAACCACCCTCTAACACACCGTCTAACAAACTGAGAGAACAATAGCTTCAGACCCAAGTTACATCACATGGTTCATCTGTTCCTCATCAAGTGAAGCTCATGAAGATACCTCAAGACTCAAGATTAGGTGTATTTTACCTGCTCACTTCTTAAGTGGTATAAGTCAACACTGACCCTCAAGCTGAAGATTGTCTTCGACGGCCTTCGTTGCTGCTTCATATGGAGACCAACCAGGCGTTTCATCGACTTACTAACTTACCGCGCGTTATATGGTCTAATAAACACCGTGAGTGCCTCTTGAAGTCGTGGACTACACATCGCCTCCTGAAGATTCTTCAACTGAATATGAAAGATCGACGACTTCTTCAGAAGCCCCAGACAGAGCCACAAGCCAGAAGCTCAGAGTTTTTCTGAAACCCCCGACGAAAAATCTTAAGGGTGGAAGACTTCGTCTTCCACTAAAAATTGGAGCTGACCCTAAAATTTTAAACCTTTCTAAAACACCGTTGGGAACTTGGGATGCACTAACTCCCCTTGAAGTTGTGGACTGCACCTCGCTCCCTGAAGATGCTACAACTCAAGACGAGAGAAAGATCACTTCTTCGAAAGCACTGACAAGACCCTTGGCCGAAGCTTAGAGTTTTTAAACCCCCCTATGAACAATTTTAAGGGTGGAAGACTTCGTCTTCCACTAAAATTTAAAGTTAACTCTAAAAAGTTTTCAACCCTGCTAAAGCACCGCTGGAGTGCGCTAACTCTCCTTGAATCGTGGACTCCAACACCTGCTTGGAGTATTCAACCTCTTCATGAAGCTCGCCGTCGGCAGGAATCCATCATGTCTCCCAGAAGATGAAGCAACGGCCTTCTCGGCAACGGCACATCTACAGAAGAATGGAGTCTAACTTTAGTTAAACTTTACAACCCCTCTAGTTCTACGCTTAGTAATCTCGGGACGAGATTATTTTAAGGGTGGAAGATCTGTAACACCCCAACTTTTGCAAACATGTTTAATTATCCAAAGTGCAAAAATTAGGGGGAACAAAAACTTTTTCTATAAACTGATTAAGATGAATTGCCTTGATCTGTTTGTTATGATGAATTGCCTTGATCTGTTGGTAGATGAATTGTCTTGATTTGCTTGTTGAGTTTTGTTTTAAGCTACCCTAAAGAACAACACCCCTGGTGGTAAAACAAGCAACTCACCTAACAAAACACAGGTGTGGCTTAGGAAGAATTGTTTTCCTTCTTACTACATCATTCTCTTATGCCCTAGTCAGAAACCCTCAACCATCACAAAATTTGGCTAAGTCCTAAATATGTTCTCGAGTTCCATTTTGGAGCTTTTAGATTAAGCTATCCCTTGCCATCTAAGGCAATGCACTTGGTCCTATACATGAGAACTTCCCAACCATGTCCTTTCCTTGAACCAGATCACTCATACACCCGCTTATCCTTGTTGGTTTTGAAGCCAAGACAATAACATGTTTTGGCAGGCTTAAAATGTCCAAACTTTGGCAGTTGATCTCTAAGCACCCCCAAGCTGTTATTGGTGACCTCAATGCATGGATCTCATCTATGCAACACCCTCTACAACTTCCACGTCTTGCATGTCCCATTCTAACCCCACAATTCTTAATTTCACTTGATCTTGCACCCTATCCACTATTTTAGCACTAGATCACTTGCTCCTCTCTTATCTTGTGTTTATCTTTATTCCAAGATTAACCTCCACAAAACCAAGAGTGAAGATGGTAGCTACATTATGTAGCCCTTGAGATCACTTCTCCCAAAACATTTTATTTACCAAAAATCCTATTTAAGATTCTTCTCTATTTTGACCATATAACCATTTCTAGTTTTGGCAAAGCTTTTCAAATTATTTTCCCAAATAACTTTTGGAAAGTGGGTGGTACCTCATACCCTCCATTTACAACCCAAAAATGCATCTATAAAATCATTTCACTTTATTTTTACTTTCTTTTAACAAAATACATATTTATGGTACCTATGCAAATTCTTGTGTAAGGGTTGCCCTTTTAGAAATTATGAGAAAAACCTACCTATCTTTATAAGATGAGTAGATTATTTTGAAAACTCTAGGTTCTACCTAGCTACTCTCAACATTTTCAAAATTTGCCATAACCATAGAAGTGATCCCAATTTTATTTCTTGAGCCATATTTAAATAGTAACCTTTGAGCACCAACTATACCTCTTTATTTAACACCTAATCATGCTTATGCATTATTGCATGAGCTCACACTCCCTCTCCTCTCTCTTTATCTATACCATGTCTTAGAAGGAGTTCAAAACAACCATATTTTAAGTTCAAATTTAAATACCAACCCTTGGACATCAAATGCACCCCTCTGATCTATATAACATCATAACCACCTCTCCATCATCAGCACGTCCTAGACTTTGGGCATGACCAACTTGGATTCACTCATGCTCACTCAAACCTTGCCAAGGAGAGAAAGGCCGGCTATGCATGCATGTCTTGTTGATGCACATGCCACTAGTTTCCTCTCAATATCTCCCTCTCTCTCTCATATCTTGCCCACTCTATGGTTAGGCACGACCTGCACCACTACCTTGCTCCCCTAATCGGACCTACACACAACCCCTCCACCATCATTGCTCTTCTCCTCCTTCCCAATGCCATGAATGGCATAGGTATTGACCAAAACCCCTAGACCTGCACCCCTGCACCTCTCTTCATGTCTCAGGCCTCTCCCTGGATTCCTGGAGCCCATCAATGCCTCTCCCTCGTGCCCCAATGCCCCCAGCACCCCTGCCCGAGCCCGCCATGAACGTGGTCACCCAGTTTCGTGTAGAGAGCAGCAGGCCACGTTTTCTCCCGAGACTGCGCCATGATGATGCCCTGGCATCCCTCTCCCCGATGCGTACCCTCCCGAGGCCATCACTACCCTGCAAAAACCTCGCCACGCCCGCCTTTGGACGTGGTCACCACGTCGTGTCCACCATGGACCGGCCTCGGCTATAAAAGGCGGACGAACGCCCCAGCCTCTCCCTTCACCTCCTCCCACCTCACAGCACCTCGCTTCCCACCCCAGAACACCCGCATCCAGCACCCAGGGCGCCCCCTTGCTGCAGCGCGCCGGCATGGTCGCCACCATGTGGTCACCGTGGTGGTGACGGGTGACGAGGCCGTCGCCCAGGCCCCCTTGTCCCTCCCCCTCTATTTACTTTCCGATCCCCATCCTCCGCAGGCCCTAACGGACCCCTCCGCTTCATCCGGGAACGCCGGAGTCCGCCGCCGTCGCCATTAGCACGGACGTCGCTGCGGAGAAAAGGATGCCGGAGGAGTTGCTTCGCGGAGGAGGAATACGCCGCCGAGCGCGCCACGGGACTCCCCGACCCGCCACCATCCGCCGGAGCCTCGCCGCCAACTGCAGCCACCCGCCCGGTGAGTTCCCGCCCGCCAGCTCTCTCTCCGTTCCGCTCGAGCTCGTACGCACGGACGCGAGGAGAAGACGCTCCCGTGCGCTGCATGGCCAACCGGCCACGTTGGCCCATGCACATGGGCCCCGCACGGGCCCCTCTCTCCCTTTCTCTTTTCTTTTTCATTTTTTTTTCCTGCCTGCGTGGAATACCCCCGGGCCGGCCCAATCCCCACCTTCTGCGCGGCCCGGACAAGTTCCCGCCCATTTTTTTTAAATTTTTTTTGAAATATCTCGTTAATTTGTGTTAAAATCAGAGGCCTTAAAATGTGAATAACTCGAGATCCACAAAACCAAATCGAGTGAAACCAATTGCGTTGGATCATAAATTTCGTCACCTTTCCAATGCCACTGGCCCCATATTTTTAGGATTTTTGTACGATTTTTAATGTTTTAAACATGATCACTGGTTATTGTTTAGTATTTCAAATTCCTAAAATCGAAAAATTAATGTTTTTGTATGAATCCAATTGTGTTAATCTTGCTTTGTTACTGTCCATATAGGACAAATACAATTAGTCTCTGTTCATGAAATTTTTTTTCTCTGTTAGTGAGTGTATGTGTGACACATGCAATGATAGTTTTGAAATCTTTTTGGTTTATTCAAATCCTTGCCATCACTTTGTTTTAAAAATAACCAACCCATGATTTGTTACTGTCAAACAACTCCCCTGCATATTTTTATTTTTATTTTGCTAAACCCTTGGTTCTTGTGCTATGTGTTGATTGTTTGCATTATTTACTTTTGCGACGCTAGATACGAACGAGGGGAAATTGAAGGGGAGGATTTTGGAGAAGGATTTGAAGAGGACCAGGGACAAGCCAACCAAGGCAAGCCATCTCTTGATCTCTGAATATTGAATCACATATTGTGGTTACTTTGTTATTATTATTGTCTCTTGATCTATCTCGTGTGATTTCTACTTTTGTTGTCGGAGCATGCTTACCGTGAGCATGTTTACTCTCTTTGGCACCTCGCCGACAAACCCCTTTTTGTAAATGGTGGTTGTCAACACCATGATCTTGGTGTACCCTCTAAATGTGATGGGTATGCCCACTTGTCTTGTGTGTGTCGACCTCTTGACACCCTTTTTGCACCCCATAGAGGTATGGTGGTTAGCATCATGCCCTTGTCGTATCTTAAACCCCTTGTTGATGCCATGCATACTTACACCCAAGTATGTGAACCCCTTGTTGCTGTTATACATACTTACTCTCGAGTATGTTGAACCCCTTGTTGATCTTATGCATGCTTACTCTAAGCATGTATGCCCCCTTGACCACCTATATTATCATCCCCTTAGTGGTATGATGGCTAGCATCATGCCATTGTTGTCTCTTAGTTCTTACATGAAACTATAGGTTGGGAACCCCTTGGAAAAACACCTTGTTGAAAAGAATTTTTGAAAACCTTGGGTGAGTTGGACTTACCCAAGCGTGTGTTTACGAAAGGAAAGGATCTTGGCAAAGATGGTTGGAAAGAAAATCTTGTTTTCGAAAACTTTGGCGCCTAAGTATTCACCCGTGACAATTAACCCGCGCAACCACATTACCCCGGAGTGGGACGGGGCTTAGCTCGTAGTTTGTTCTTCTTAACATGGGACACCGCACAACTATATAAGGGTAAGGTTACCCCTGAATCCGGATTGTCGTTGGTGGAGACAATAGTATAACGGGAGGCCTTCGGGGCTGACCCGTCCGGAAGACACTATGGGTCTCCTGGCTTGGCGGTGGAGCCACGCTCAAAGTGAGGTGAGCTGCCACGGTGCCGGGGAGGTGCATACTCCATAGGGTAGGATCCCGTGCTAAGACGAATAGGCGAAAGGCTATGTCCGAGTTTTTGTCATGGCATAGTTGATATGCGGGGATGATGCCCACATGATGAACTCGCGGATCTTGTGGGGAAAGTGTGCAAACTCTGCAGAGTCAAATCTATTCGAATAGCCGTGTCCGCGGTCATGGACGGTTGGAATGGCCGTTGCTTAGCCTGATGAGTTTTTGGTTTACAAAAAGTGTTTGGAAAATGAAAGAAAGGAACTTGTTTTCGGAGTACCGGAAGGGTACGGAATGGTTTGGTTGACCATATGGAGATGGACGGAAAGGAAATAAACCGGGTTACTCCCTTCCTAGTGTTTTATGTTGTAGAACTCTTTTGAAGTATATTCTTCAATAATGATATAGAGATGTCATAGGATCTTCTTTGTGTCCCCTTCAACTGTGATGATGGGATGCTACATCCACAAGAGAAACTATTTCTCTTTCACATGCTATATCCACAAGAGAAACTATTCTTCCTCTCTTGTCTCTTTTAGTTAGCATTGTTAGCACCCTTCTTGATGGTTTGCGAGTACAATTCAAATGTACTCACGGCTTTGTCCCCGGCTATTTACTTGGCCGGACTTGAAGGAGTTCGACAGATGAAGAAGGAGTTGGCGATGTCTATGCGAGCTAGGAACGTCTTCCCGATCGGTTGCTCGTAGGGTTATGGCGGATGACTTGGGTACTGTGCTGTCTGAAGTGATGATGCTACTCGATGTTTAGTTAGGCCCTTCGAGGCTATTATGTAATTATCGGTCATGTGACCATGTTGTAATTTTCTTATTCCGCTTTGTAATTGGATGGTGTAATTTGATATCAGTTCGGTTATGTGTTCACGGCGCACTGATCATGGGATCGTGAACTGTATACATAACAGGGAATTTCGGACAGCTAGTCCGGGGTCCCCACAAACATGTTGATGTGAATTTCATTAAAAATAATAATTTCAACAACAATGCTTATATGAACAATTCTAGTAACAACTATAGGCCATATCCTTCTGCTAATGGTAACAGTTATGGTAATTCTTATGGGAATTCTTACAACAATAATAGGAATGTACCCCCTGGTCTTGAAGCTATGCTTAAAGAATTTATTAGTACACAAACTGCTTTTAACAAATCTGTTGAGGAAAAGCTCGATAAAATTGATACTCTTGCCTCTAAGGTTGATAGTCTTGCCTCTGATGTTGATCTTTTAAAATTGAAAGTTATGCCTAATAAGGATATTGATAATAAGATTGTCACTACAGCAAATGCCATCCAAGTTCGAATTAATGAGAATATATATTAGATTGATGGCTGAATTGCATGCTAGGTGGGAAAGAGAAGAAAACGAAAAACTAGCTAAAGAGAATAATGTAGCTAAAGTTTGGACTATTACCACCACTAGTAATGTTAATTATTCACATGTTGCTACACCTCCTACTATCAATGGTAAAATAATTGGTGTTGGCAATGTTACTACTCCTAGTGCAAAGCGTGCAAAATTGCTCGAAACTCGCTAAAACTGCTGAAATTGATAAAACTGCTGAAATTTTTCAAAATATTGGGGATAATGATCCCATTGCTGTAGATCATAATGGTTTAGACTTTGATGATTGTCACATCTCTGAAGTTATAAAGTTCTTACAAAAGCTTGCTAAAAGTCCCAATGCTAGTGCTATAAATTTGGCCTTTACAAAACATATTACAAATGCTCTCATAAAAGCTAGAGAGGAGAAACTAAAACTTGAAACTTCTATTCCTAGGAAGTTAGAAGATGGTTGGGAGCCCATCATTAAGATGAGGGTCAATGATTTTGATTGTAATGCTTTATGTGATCTTGGTGCAAGTATTTCGTTATGCCTAAGAAAATTTATGATATGCTTGACTTGCCACCATTGAAAAATTGTTATTTGGATGTTAATCTTGTTGATAATGCTATAAAGAAACCTTTGGGGAGGATTGATAATGTTCGTATAATGGTTAACAATAACCTTGTCCCCGTTGATTTTGTTGTCTTGGATATTGAATGCAATGCAACTTGTCCCATTATATTGGGAAGACCTTTTCTTCGAACTGTTGGTGCCACCATTGATATGAAGGAAGGTAATATTAAATATCAATTTCCTCTCAAGAAAGGTATGGAACACTTCCCTAGAAAGAGAATGAAGTTACCTTATGATTCTATTATTAGGACAAATTATGATGTTGATGCTTCATCTCTCGATATTACTTGATACACACTTTCTGCGCCTAGCTGAAAGGCGTTAAAGAAAAGCGCTTATGGGAGACAACCCATTATTTTACTTCTGCACTTTATTTTATATTTGAGTCTTGGAAGTTGTTACTACTGTAGCAACCTCTCCTTATCTTTATTTTATTGCATTGTTGTGCCAAGTAAAGTCTTTGATAGTAAAACCAATACTAGATTTGGATTACTGCGCAGGAACAGATTTCTTGCTGTCACGAATTTGAGCAGTAGCCTCTGTAGAAAAATTAAAAAAATCTGCCAATTTACGTGCGTGATCCTCGATATGTACGCAACTTTCATTCAATTTGGGCATTTTCATCTGAGCATGTCTGATGCCACTTTAAAATTCGTCTTTACGAACTGTTCTGTTTTGACAGATTCTGCCTTTTATTTCGCATTGCCTGTTTTGCTATGTTTGATGGATTTCTTTGTTCCATTAACTTTTAGTAGCTTTGTGCAATGTCCGAAGTATTAAGAATGATTATGTCACCTCTGAATATATGAATTATGCACTCGACCCTCTAATGAGTTTGTTTCGAGTTTGGTGTGGAGGAAGTTTTCAAGGGTCAAGAGAGGAGGATGATACAATATGATCAAGAAGAGTGAAAAGTCAAAGCTTGTGGATGCCCCCGTGGTTCATCCCTGCATATTTTAAGAAGACTCAAGCATCTAAGCTTGGGGATACCCAAGGCATCCCTTCTTCATCGACAACCTATCAGGTTCCTCTAGTGAAACTATATTTTTATTCCGTCACATCTTATGTGCTTTGCTTGGATCGTCTGTTTGTTTTTATTTTTGTTTTTGTTTGAATAAATCGGATCCTAGCATTCTTTGTTTGGGAGAGAGACACGCTCCGCTGTTTCGTATGAACACATATGTTCTTAGCTTTATCTTTAATGTTCATTGCGAAATTTGAACTATTTCATCCATTATTACATGGTTGGAAACGGAAAATGCTGCATGTGGTAAATGGTTTAATGTCTTGAATAATGTGATACTTGGCAATTGATGTGCTCATATAGATCTTGTTTAAGCTCTTGCATCATGTACCTTGTACTCATTAATGAATAACTACATAGAGCTTGTTAAAATTTGGTGTGCATGATTGATCTCTAGAGTCTAGATATTTTCTGGTTGAGGTGTTTGAACAACAATGAGACAATGTAAAGTCTTATAATAGTTACAATATGTTCATATGTGAGCTTTTCTGCACCTTTTATACTTGAGTTTGCTTCAAACAACCTTGCTAGCCTAGCCTTGTATTGAGAGGAATTCTTCTCGTGCATCCAAATCCTTGAGCCAATTACTATGCCATTTGTGTCCACCATACCTACCTACCACATGGTATTTCTCCGCCATTCCAAAGTACATTACTTGAGTGCGACCTTTAAAACTTCTATTCTTTGCCTTTGCAATATATAGCTCATGGGACAAATAGCCTTAAAAACTATCGTGGTGAAGAATATGTACTTATGTGTCTTATTTCTTAATAAGTTGCTTGTTGAGCGGTAACCATGTTTCTGGGGACGCCATCAACTCTTTTACCTTTGTTGAATATCATGTGAGTTGCTATGCATGTTCATCTTGTCTGAAGTAAGGGCGGTTCTCACAATCAAATGGTTTGAGTATGCATACTGTTAGAGAAGAACATTGGGCCGCTAACTAAAGCCATGATTCATGGTGGAAGTTTCAGTTTGGACAATTAATCCTCAATCTCTTATGAGAATATTAATTGTTGATGAATTCTTATGCATTAAAGAGGAGTCCATTATCTCGTTGTCTATGTTGTCCCGGTATGGATGTCTAAGTTGAGAATAATCAAAAGCGAGAAATCCAATGCGAGCTTTCTCCTTAGACCTTTGTACAGGTGGCATAGAGGTACCCCTTTGTGACACTTGGTTGAAACATATGCTATGCAATGATAATCAGTTTTAATCCAAGCTAATTAGGACAAGGTGCGAGCACTATTAGTAAACTATGCATGAGGCTTGCAACTTATAAGATATCTTATACATAACACATATGCTTTATTACTACCGTTGACAAAATTGTTTCTTGTTTTCAAAATGAAAAGCTCTAGCACAAATATAGTAATCAATGCTTCCCTCTGCGAAGGGCCTATCTTTTACTTTATTGTTGAGTCAGTTTGCCTATTCCTTCTATTCCAGAAGCAAACGCTTGTATCAACTGTGTGCATTGATTCTTACATGTTTACCTATTGCACTTGTTATATTACTTTGTGTTGACAATTATCCATGAGATATATATGTTGAAGTTGAAAGCAACCGCTGAAACTTTTATCTTCCTTTGTGTTGCTTCAATGCCTTTACTTTGAATTTATTGCTTTATGAGTAACTCTTATGCAAGTCTTATTGATGCTTGTCTTGAAAGTATTATTCATGAAAAGTCTTTGCTATATGATTCATTAGTTTACTCATTATCTTCATCATTGCTTCGAATCGCTGCATTCATCTCATATGCTTTACAATAGTATGATCAAGATTATGATAGCATGTCACTTCAGAAATTATCTTTGTTATCGTTTACCTACTCGAGGGCGAGTAGGAACTAAGCTTGGGGATGCTTGATACGTCCCAAACGTATCTATAATTTCTTATGTTCCATGCTACTTTTATGATGATACTCACATGTTTTATACACATTATATGTCATTATTATGCATTTTCCGGCACTAACCTATTGACGAGATGCCGAAGAGCCGATTCTCGTTTCTGCTGTTTTTGGTTTCGAAATCCTAGTAAGGAAATATTCTCGGAATTGGACGAAATCAACGTCCAGGGTCCTATTTTTGCACGAAGCATCCAGAAGACCGAAGAGGAAACGAAGTGGGGCCACGGGGCGATGACACAACAAGGCGGCGCGGCCCAAGCCCTGGCCGCGCCAGCCTGTTGTGTGGGGCCCCCGTGACCTTCCCGACTCTGCCCTTCCGCCTACTTAAGGTCTTCGTCGTGAAACCCCCAGTACCGAGAGCCACGATACGGAAAACCTTCCAGAGACGCCGCCGCCGCCAATCCCATCTCGGGGGATTCGGAGATCGCCTCCGGCACCCTGCCGGAGAGGGGAATCATCTCCCGGAGGTCTCTTCATCGCCATGATCGCCTCCGGATCGATGTGTGAGTAGTTCACCCCTGGACTATGGGTCCATAGCGGTAGCTAGATGGTTGTCTTCTCCTCATTGTGCTATCATGTTAGATCTTGTGAGCTGCCTATCATGATCAAGATCATCTATCTGTAATCCTTCATGTTGTGTTTGTTGGGATCCGATGAATATTGAATACTATGTCAAGTAGATTATCAATCTATCATATATGTTATTTATGTTCTTGCATGCTCTCCGTTGCTAGTAGAGGCTCTGGCCAAGTTGATACTTGTGACTCCAAGTGGGAGTATTTATGCTCGATAGTGGGTTCATGCCTCCATTAAATCTGGGACAGTGACAGAAAGTTCTAAGGTTGTGGATGTGTTGTTGCCACTAGGGATAAAACATCGATGCTTTGTCTAAGGATATTTGTGTTGATTACATTACGCACCATACTTAATGCAATTGTCTGTTGTTTACAACTTAATACTGGAGGGGTTCGGATGATAACTCTGAAGGTGGACTTTTTAGGCATAGATGCATGTTGGATAGCGGTCTATGTACTTTGTCGTAATGCCCCGATTAAATCTCATAGTACTCATCATGATATATGTATGTGCATTGTTATGCCTTCTTTATTTGTCAATTGCCCAACTGTAATTTGTTCACCCAACATCTGCTATCTTATGGGAGAGACACCACTAGTGAGCTGTGGACCCCGGTCCTATTCTTTACATCTGAAATACAATCTATCGCAATTGTTCTTTACTTGTTCTTCGCAAACAACCATCATCATCCACACTATACATCTAATCCTTTGTTTACGGCAAGCCGGTGAGATTGACAACCTCACTCGTTACGTTGGGGCAAAGTTCTGTGATTGTGTTGTGCAGGTTCCACGTTGGCGCCGAAATCCCTGGTGTTGCGCCGCACTACACTCCTCCGCCATCAACCTTCAACGTGCTTCTTGACTCCTACTGGTTCGATTAAACCTTGGTTTCTTACTGAGGGAAACTTGCTGCTGTGCGCATCACACCTTCCTCTTGGGGTTCCCAACGGACGTGTCAACTACACGCATCAATGCCCAAGGCATCCCCTTCTTCATCAACTTATCAGGGTACTTCTATTGAAACTATATTTTTATTCGGTCACATCTTATGTACTTTACTTGGAGCGTATGTGTGCTTTTATTTTTTTTTTTGTTATTTTCATTCTCTGAATAAATGCTTGTGTGGGAGAGAGACACGCTCCGCTGGTTCATATGAACACATGTGTTCTTAGCTTTTAATGTTCATGGCGAAGGTTGAAACTGCTTCGTTAATTGTTATATGGTTGGAAACGAGAAAATGCTGCATGTGGTAAATGGTATAATGTCTTGAATAATGTGATACTTGGCAATTGTTGTGCTCATATAGATCATGTTTAAGCTCTTGCATCATGTACCTTGTACCCATTAATGAAGAACTACATAGAGCTTGTTAAAATTTGGTTTGCATGATTGATCTCTAGAGTCTAGATATTTTCTGGTTAAGGTGTTTGAACAACAATGAGACAATATAAAGTCTTATAATAGTTACAATATGTTCATATGTGAGCTTTGCTGCACCTTTTATATTTGAGTTTGCTTCAAACAACCTTGCTAGCCTAGCCTTGTATTGAGAGGAATTCTTCTCATGCATCCAAATCCTTGAGCCAAAAACTATGCCATTTGTGTCCACCATACCCACCTACTACATGGTATTTCTCCGCCATTCCAAAGTACATTACTTGAGTGCTACCTTTAAAATTATTATTCTTTGTCTTTGCAATATATAGCTCATGGGAAAAATAGCCTTAAAAACTATTATGGTGAAGAATATGTACCTATGTGTCTTATTTCTTAATAAGTTGCTTGTTGAGCGGTAACCATGTTTCTGGGGACGCCATCAACTCTTTTACCTTTGTTGAATATCATGTGAGTTGCTATGCATGTTCGTCTTGTCTGAAGTAAGGGCGATTTTCATGATCATATGGTTTGAGTATGCATACTGTTAGAGAAGAACATTGGGCCGCTAACTAAAGCCATGATTCATGGTGGAAGTTTCAGTTTGGACATCAATCCTCAATCTCTTGTGAGAATATTATCTGTTGTTGAATGCTTATGCATTAAAGAGGATTCCATTATCTGTTGTCTATGTTGTCCCGGTATGGATGTCTAAGTTGAGAATAATCAAAAGCGAGAAATCCAATGCGAACTTTCTCCTTAGACCTTTGTACAGGCGGCATAGAGGTACCCCTTTGTGACGCTTGGTTGAAACATATGCTATGCAATGATAATCCATGTTAATCCAAGCTAATTAGGACAAGGTGCGAGCACTATTGGTATACTATGCATGAGGCTTGCAACTTATAGGATATCTTATACATAACACATATGCTTTATTACTACCGTTGACAAAATTGTTTCAATGTTTTTTTAAAATGAAAAGCTCTAGCACAAATATAGTAATCCATGCTTCCCTCTGCGAAGGGCCATTCTTCTACTTTATTGTTGAGTCGGTTTACCTATTCTTTCTATCTTAGAAGCAAACACTTGTATCAACTGTGTGCATTGATTCTTACATGTTTACCTATTGCACTTGTTATATTACTTTGTGTTGACAATTATCCATGAGATAAATATGTTGAAGTTGAAAGCAACCGCTGAAACGTATATCTTCATTTGTGTTGCTTCAATGCCTTTACTTTGAATTTATTGCTTTATGAGTAACTTTTATGCAAGTCTTATTGATGCTTGTCTTGAAAGTATTATTCATGAAAAGTCTTGCTATATGATTCATTTGTTTACTCATTATCTTCATCATTGCTTCGAATCGCTGCTTTCATCTCATATGCTTTACAATAGTATTGATCAAGATTATGATAGCATGTCACTTCAGAAATTATCTTTGTTATCGTTTACCTACTCGAGGGCGAGTAGGAACTAAGCTTGGCGATGCTTGATACGTCTCAAACGTATCTATAATTTCTTATGTTCCATGCTACTTTTATGATGATACTCACATGTTTTATACACATTATATGTCATTATTATGCGTTTTCCAGAACTAACCTATTGACGAGATGCCGAAGGGCCAGTTCTGTTGTTTTCTGCTGTTTTTGGTTTCAGAAATCCTAGTAAGGAAATATTCTCGGAATCGGACGAAATCAACGCCCGGCATCTTAGAAATCCACGAAGCTTCCAGAACACCCGAGAGCCACCAGAGGAGGGCCACAGGGCCACCAGACGCTAGGGCGGCGCGGCCCAAGGGGGGGCACCCCCCCTACTGTGTGGCTCCCCCGTCAGGCTTCCGACTCCGCCTCTTCGCATATTAAAAGGTCCCTGACCTAAATCTTCGAGACGGAAAAGCCACGGTACGAGAAACCTTCCAGAGCCGCCGCCATCGCGAAGCCAAGATCTGGGGGACAGGAGTTTCTGTTCCGGCACGCCGCCGGGACGGGTAAGTGCCCCCGGAAGGCATCTCCATCGACACCACCGCCATCTTCATCACCACTGCTATCTCCCATGAGGAGGGAGTAGTTCTCCATCGAGGCTAAGGGCTGTACCGGTAGCTATGTGGTTAATTTCTCTCCTATGTACTTCAATACAATGATCTCATGAGCTGCCTTACATGATTGAGATTCATATGAGTTTTGTATCACTATTCATCTATGTGTTACTCTAGTGATGTTATTAAAGTAGTCTATTCCTCCTCCATGGTGTAATGGTGACAGTGTGTGCATCATGTAGTACTTGGCGTAGTTTATGATTGTGATCTCTTGTAGATTATGAAGTTAACTATTACTATGATAGTATTGATGTGATCTATTCCTCCTTCATAGTGTGATGGTGACGAGTGTGCATGCTATGTTAGTACTTGGTGTAATTGCAATGATCTATCATGCACTCTAAGGTTATTTAAATATGAACATCGAATGTTGTGGAGCTTGTTAACTCCGGCATCGAGGTGCTCTTGTAGCCCTACGCAATTAGTGGTGTTCATCATCCAACAAGAGAGTGTAGAGTGGTTTTATTATGTGATCAATGTTGAGAGTGTCCACTAGTGAAAGTATGATCCCTAGGCCTTGTTTCCAAATATCGAATCTCCGTTTATTTACTGTTCTGTTGCATGTTTACTCGCTGCCATATTTTATTCAGATTGCTATTGACACTCATATACATCCATACTACTTGTATTTCACTATCTCTTCGCCGAACTAGTGCACCTATACATCTGACAAGTGTATTATGTGTGTTGGGGACACAAGAGACTTCTTGTATCGTGATTGCAGGGTTGCTTGAGAGGGATATCTTTGACCTCTTCCTCCCCGAGTTCGATAAACCTTGGGTGATCCACTTAAGGGAAACTTGCTGCTGTTCTACAAACCTCTGCTCTTGGAGGCCCAACACTGTCTACAAGAATAGAAGCACCCGTAGACATCAACCCTTCTTAAAGAATTTGGTGATGTAGCTAAAGAAGCTAGAAAAGTCTTTATTAAACATAAGATGCTTGGCTTTTATACTAATTTTGCAAGTACCCTTGAAAAGATGGAAAAAGATAGGCTAAAGTACACTAATAAAACCAATTGTGAAGGGGAGATTAAAGTACCAATACCTCTTAAGCTCGTAGGAATGCATGAGGCACTAGAAAAGAATTTTGATTGGATTGTTCCTGAAAATTTATTTGAGGAGGATAGTAAGCCTAAAAGTAATGAAAGAGAAGCCTCTGAAACTTACATAGACAAGATACAATGCATTGTTGAGAAAACTCCCAACTCTAAAGTTAATGCTTCATCTCTTGATAATACTTGAGTTACACTTTACGCGCCTAGGCGAAAGGCGTTAAGAAAAGCGCTTATGGGAGACAACCCATTATTTTATTTCTGCAATTTTTGTTTTATATTTGTGTCTTGGAAGTGGTTACTACTGTAGCAACCTCTCCTTATCTTTACTTTATTGAATTGTTGTGCCAAGTAAAGTCTTTGATAGTAAGGTTGATACTAGATTTGGATTTCTACGCAGAAAAAGATTTCTAGCTGTCACGAATTTGAGTAGATCTCTCTGTAGAAAACTCAGAAAAATCTGCGAAAAGTCACGAGTAATCCTCAGATATGTACACAACTTTCATTCAATTTGAGCTTCTTCATCTAAGCATGTTAAGTGCCTCTAAAAAATTCGTCTTTACGGACTGTTCTGTTTTGACAGATTCTGCCTTTTATTTCACATTGCCTCTTTTACTGTGTTGAGTGGATTTCTTTGTTCCATTAACTTTCAGTAGCCTTGGGTAATGTCCGGAAGTGTTAGGAATGATTGTGTCCTCTCTGAACATGTGAATTTTTGATTATGCACTAACCCTCTAATGAGTTTGTTTTGAGTTTGGTGTGGAGGAAGTTTTCAAGGGTCAAGAGAGGAGGATGATACAATATGCCCCCGTGGTTCATCCCTGCATATTTCAAGAAGACTCAAGCATCTAAGCTTGGGGATGCCCCAGGCATCCCCTTCTTCATCGACAACTTATCAGGTCACCTCTAGTGAAACTATATTTTTATTCTGTCACATCTTATGTGCTTTACTTGGAGCGTCTGTATGCTTTTATTTTTGTTTTTGTTTGAATAAACTCGGATCCTAGCATTCTTTGTGTGGGAGAAAGACACGCTCCGCTGTTTCATATGAACACTGGTGTTCTTAGTTTTATTTTTAATGTTCATGACGAAGGTTGAAAACCGCTTTGTTCATTGCTATTTGGTTGGAAACAGAAAAAGCTCCATGTGGTAATTGGTATATTGTCTTGAATAATTTGATACTTGGCAATTGTTTTGAGCTCTCAAATAGATCATGTTTAAGCTCTTGCATCATGTAGATTGAACCTATTAGTGGAGAATTACTGTAGAGCTTGTTGAAATTTGGTTTGCATGATTGGTCTCTCTAAAAGTCTAGATATTTTCATGTAGATTGAGTCTTATAATGCTTGCAATATGTTCTTATGTAAGTTTTGCTGTACCGGTTCATACTTGAGTTTGCTTCAAACAACCTTGCTAGCCAAAGCCTTGTACTGAGAGGGAATGCTTCTCATGCATCCAAAACCTTGAGCCAAAACCTATGCCATTTGTGTCCACCATAACTACCTACGTACTATGTGGTATTTTTCTGCCATTCCAAGTAAATTGCTTGCGTGCTACCTTTAAAATTGCATTCCTTGTCTTTGCAATACATAGCTCATGGGAAAATAGCTTAAAAACTATTGTGGTATTGAATATGTTACTTATGTATCTTATTTCTTATAAGTTGCTTGTTGAGCGGTAACCATGATTACGGGGACGCCATCAACTGTTACACCTTTGTTGAATATCATGTGAGTTGCTATGCATGTCCGTCTTGTACGAAGTAAGGGTGATTTGTCATGATTAAATGGTTTGAGTATTCATATTGTTAGAGAAGAACATTGGGCCGCCAACCAAAGCCATGTATCATGGTGGAAGTTT
Organism: Lolium rigidum; assembly: GCF_022539505.1. Classification (NCBI taxonomy): domain Eukaryota; kingdom Viridiplantae; phylum Streptophyta; class Magnoliopsida; order Poales; family Poaceae; genus Lolium; species Lolium rigidum. The sequence continues at coordinate 171,083,496 of NC_061514.1, forward strand.
CGAGTTTGGACATTAATCCTCAATCTCTTATGAGAATATTATCTGTTGTTGAATGCTTAAGCATTAAAGAGGAGTCCATTATCCGTTTTCTATGTTTTCCCGGTATGGATGTCCTCAAGTTGAGATCTATCAAAAACGAGAAATCAAATGCGATCTATCTCCTTGGACCTCTGTACGGGTGACATAGAGGTACCCCTTTGTGACACTTGGTTGAAACATATGTAATGCAATGATAATCCATGGAAATCCGAGCTAATTAGGACAAGGTGCGAGCACTATTGGTATTCGATGCATGAGGCTTGCAACTTATAGGATGTCTTATGCATAACACATATGAATTATTACTACCGTTGACAAAATTGTTTCCATGTTTCCAAAATAAAAAGCTCTAGCACAAGAGTAATCCCTGCTTCCCTCTGCGAAGGGGCCTTTCTTTTACTTTATGTTGAGTCCGTTTACCTACTTCCTTCTATATTAGAAGCAAACACTTGTGTCAACTGTGTGCATTGATTCTTACATACTTGCTTATTTGCATTCATCATATTACTTTGTGTTGACAATTATCCATGAGATATACATGTTGAAGTTGAAAGCAATCTGCTGAAACTTATATCTTCCTTTGTGTTGCTTCAAAACCTTCTACTAAGAATTTATTGCTTTATGTGTTAACTCCTATGCAAGACTTATTGATGCTTGTCTTGAAAGTACTATTCATGAAAAGTCTTTGCTATATGATCAGTTGTTTAGTCATTATCTTTACCATTGCTTTGAATCACTTCATTCATCTCATATGCTTTACAATAGTATTGATCAAGATGATGATAGCAGCATGTCACTTCAGAATCCTTGTTATCGTTTACCTACTCGAGGGCGAGTAGGAACTAAGCTTGGGGATGCTTGATACGTCTCAAACGTATCTATAATTTCTTATGTTCAATGCTAGTTTTATGACAATACTCACATGTTTTATATATACTTTACATCATTTTGATGCATTTTCCGGCACTAACCTATTACCAAGATGCCAAAGCGCCAGTTCCTGTTTTCTGCTGTTTTTGGTTTTAGAAATCTTACACAGGAAATATTCTCGGAATTGGACGAAACAAAAGCCCACGGTCTTATTTTCCACGGAGCTTTCCAGAACACCGAAGGAGAGACGGAGAGGGGCCAAGGTGGCCCCACACCCTAGGGCGGCGCGGCCTGGAAGGGGCGCGCCGGCACGTGGGGTGGGCCCCTCGGCCGCCTCCCGACTCTGCCCTTCGCCTATTTATTCTCTCCGTCGCGAAAACCCTAGTACCGAGAGCCACGATACGAGAAAAGTTCCGGAGATGCCGTCGCCGCCAATCCCATCTCGGGGGATTCGGGAGATCGCCTCCGGCACCCTGCCGGGAGGGGAATCATCACCGGAGGACTCTACATCATCATGCTCGCCTCCGGATTGATGCGTGAGTAGTTCATCCTTGGACTATGGGTCCATAGCAGTAGCTAGATGGTTGTCTTCTCCTCTTGTGCTATCATGTTTAGATCTTGTGAGCTGCCTAACATGATCAAGATCGTCTATTTGTAATGCTACATGTTGTGTTTGTTGGGATCCGATGAATATGGAATACTATGTCAAGTTGATTATTGATCTATCATATATGTGTTGTTTATGATCTTGCATGCTCTTCGTTGCTAGTAGAGGCTCTGGCCAAGTTGATACTTGTGACTCCAAGAGGGACTATTTATGCTCGATAGTGGGTTCATGCCTCCATTGAATCTGGGACGAGTGACGGAAAGTTCTAAGGTTATGGATGTGCTTGTTGCCACTAGGGATAAAACATCAATGCTTTGTCTAAGGATATTTGTGTTGATTACATTACGCACGGTACTTAATGCAATTGTACTGTTGTTTGCAACTTAATACTTGGAAGGGTGCGGATGCTAACCCGAAGGTGGACTTTTTAGGCATAGATGCATGCTGGATAGCGGTCTATGTTCTTTGTCCCTAAGTAAATCTCATATTAGTCATCATGATATGTATGTGCATTGTTATGCCCTCTCTATTTGTCAATTGCCCAACTGTAATTTGTTCACCCAACATGCTATTTATCTTATTGGAGAGACACCACTAGTGAACTGTGAACCCCGGTCCATTCTTTTACATCTGAAATACAATCTACTGCAAACTCTGTTCTCTGTTGTTCTTCACAAGCAAACATCATTCTCCACACCATACGTTTAATCCTTTGTTTACAGCAAGCCGGTGAGATTGACAACCTCACTGTTAAGTTGGGGCAAAGTATTTGATTGTGTTGTGCAGGCTCCACGTTGGCGCCGGAATCCCTGGTGTTGCGCCGCACTACACTCCTCCACCAACAACCTTCACGTGGCCTTCATCTCCTACTGGTTCGATAACCTTGGTTTCTTACTGAGGGAAAACTTGCTGCTGTACGCATCACACCTTCCTCTTGGGGTTCCCAACGGACGTGTGCTTCATGCGTTATCACCCCCCGGGGTTTCCTCGAGGGGAGATCCACCGAAATACAGAAACACCAAAACAGAGGTTGTAGCAGCGGAGATTGGAGGAGGAAACTCTACCGTAGACACCCCAGGAGGGATCTCCTCGTTCTCCAACATCTTGCACATCATCACCATGATGAAGTGGGAGTAGTCCACCTCCGTACTATGGATTTGCGGCAGTATCTTGATCTATTTCTCTCTTGTTCTTCATAGATCTTAGTACCATATGAGCTGCCCAACATGATTATGATCATACGTGTAATTCGTATGTGGTGTATCTTTATTCTGGGATATTGACATATGAGACTGGAATCTTTTATGTGTAAGATTTATTGACAGATGCATATCATGTACCCTGCTCTTAAGTACTTGTTCTGGTCCAACTTGTATGCAAGAACATGTGTGGGGAGAAGTGTGTATTAGATGGAGCGGCATGGTTTTAGTGATTGAATAGTGACAACAAATTCATGATTTGTTATGATTTTACCTTTTCATGTGTTGCCTCACCAGGGATAAAGTGAATGCATGTGTTATGTTTATTATGTGAAAATTGTGATAATCTTGTATGCTCAAGGTAGCATATTTGATATTCAATAATCATGTCAAAGTACTTAATGTTGTGCTCTGTTAATTCTTAATACAAGTTTACTTGGAATTTTCCCTTTCTTGTGGAGTATAAGAGAGATGTGTTGCATCATCTCTATGTTAGTACATGATGACATATGAATGTTTATCAAACACATATTGAAGTTCCACCTATATTATCTCATTGCTGAATTGTTAGATTCCACTACAACTTAAAAAGAGAGTATACAAGTGAACCCATGCACCCCGGTCCAATTTTAATCATAAGAAACATCTTTCCATTTCATTTATCTTACTTTCTACTTGCAGCACTATTTTAATCAGAAAATACAAAAATAATTTCTTAACTTAATCACACACAAAATTCAAAAACAACTATATATTTACCACTTTTATTTAGTTTACATAGTTTATTTAATTTATTACTTTACTTTTATTACTTCTTTTATCTACAATCGTTAACACGAAACCTTGTTCTTGACAACCACATGGTGAAGTTGGGGACACAAGGCAAAACATTGCTTTGTTGGATTGCTAGAAGAAGAGGAAAAGGAGATACCTCTAGGACAATTTCCCGAGAGTTCGATATATACTCTCGAGTCACCCTTTTGGTGAAAAGACTTCTTTGGCTATGACACTCTGGACTTGGAGTCACAACGTGATGACACCAGCAAGCGTCGTCATCCAGAAACTTTTCTAGCACTTGTGGGGAATTGCAAGAGCATCTCATAGTGGCGCTAAGGGCATCATCATCAAGCTAAGTGAGCACATCTTCTGGCAACAACATCAACAACTTTGTGCGAACACCCAAGCTTGGCGAGGTTGCGCCACTGTTAGTTCTTCTTTCTCTTTTAGATTTTCCAAAGTAATTTTATTTTTCTTGTTTTTAGTATTTTCTTTTTAGTTCTCCTTTTGAATGTACTAGGACGTCGCCTAGAGGGGGGTGAATAGGCGGTGTATAAAAACTTATACTTGAGAGCTAAACTAGGCGGAATAAAACTACACATGTGTTTACTAGTTTAGCTCAAAGCCTATCAACTAGGGGTTTTCCTAAGAGCACCAACAACCTATGCTAGCATGATGAGCAACAAGTTGATAACAAGATAGGTATAGCATCAAACATGATAGATATCACAATGTAAAGCGCATAGGTAAAGGAGCTTGGGTTGAGAAGTAACCGGTGCACGAGGAGACGACGATGTATCCCGAAGTTCACACCCAAGGGTGCTACGTCTCCGTTGGAGCGGTGTGGAGGCACGAGGCACTCCAATGAGCCACTAGGGCCACCGTATTCTCCTCGAGCCTTTGCTCCAAGGGGAAAGCCTCGATCCACTAAGGGACCCTTGAGGGTGGTCACCGAACCCGTACAAGCTTGGGTAAACTCCCAAGTATCAAGCTTGAGGCAACTCCACAACACGGAGGCTCTCAAGTACAAGGCCACAAGAGGCTACAACACGCCACACCGGCAACAAAGCCACCAAGACACCAACGCGCCACAACCGGCTCCAAAACCACAAAGGCTACCACACTCCACAAAGGCAACAACGCCACAAAGGCTACAACGCCACAAAGACGATAAGGCCACAAAGGCTACAAGGCCACAAAGGCTATAACAACACCACAAAGGTCAAACACGCCCTCTACGAGATCGAAACCCCGGAGAGAACCCAAACCGATGCACCTAATGCAATGGCTAAGAACACCACTAAGATGCCCAAGTTCTTCTCTCCCAAATTCCAACAAAGCTACAAAAGCTATTGGGGGAATAAGGGAGGAAGAACAAATTAGAGGAGGAACACCAAATTACTCCAAGATCTAGATCTAGCAAGATCCCCTCACTTGGAGAGGGATTCAATTGGTGAAGCTCTAGATCTAGATCTCCTCTCCCCTTTCCCCCAAAAATATGCAAGAAATAGTGGAGGGATCAAGAGGAGGAAGAATCACTTCAAGGTCAACAATGGAGGATAGAGAATGGAGGGGAAGAAGTAGTTGGGTCGGAGGTGGAAGAGGGGTATAAATAGAGGCACCAAAATATAGCTGTTGGGCTGGAAAAACGGTCAGATTCGCGTCCGAGCGGTACTACCGCTCGCGCGCGAACTGTGACAATTGGCCCAAACCGGTAGTACCGCTGAACCAGAGAGCAAATCTAAATCAGGAGAGAGAGTGGCAGTGGCACGTCAGCGCATGTGTGAAAGGAAGGAGCAGCAGAGCAGACAGCAGGTGGGGCAAGCGGCGACAGCAAAAGCAGCATAGCAGGCATGAGGAGCAGCGCAGCAGCAGGAGCGTGGGGCTAGCGCGGGAGGAGCAGCGCACGCACACGGATCGAGCAATGCTCTCCGTGGCGAGTCAACGCGCGGGAGCAGCGCTGCTCGATCGAGCGAGCGGGGGCGTGGCGGCGCACGAGCGCTAGCGAGGCTGGCGGCAGCGAGTGGCAGCGGCTGGGCCAGCAGCGGCCCAAAGCGGGGCGTCCCACTGCGAGCGGCGGAGGCAGTGTGGTGGTGGGCCGAGCAGGGCGCGGCCCAGGTGGCGCTGGAGAGGCTGGAAGGAGAAAAAGAAAGAAATAAAAAAAGGAACGAAGCTGGCCGGTAGTACTGGGCCTGGTACCGGTTCGGTACCGGCCGGGGTCCAGGGGCTCACAGAGCCTTTTACGGTAATGGGCCGGTACTGGCCCGGTAGTACCGCTCCACCTTTTTTTTCTTTTCTTTTTTTCTTTTTCTTTAAACCGCAATACGGAAAAATCAATAACTCGAGATAGGAAACTCCGATTGCGGTGAAACCAATTTTGTTGGAAAGAGGACGACAAGAGATATCACTACACAAGGTGAAAACATGAAAAAGAGAGAGTGATGATTTTATCATGATCATATAGGTGTAACCTCTCAATATGGTATATCGGGAAAATCATCACCCTCGCATATGCAACATGCGATGCATCCGACCCATCTCATGGATAAGAACCAAGAACAACCAAGAAACACGATGCAATGCATGCAAGGTTTGAGCTCTCTCCGATGATGCGACCTACTATCCTATCGAGCACAAACCTTAACCTTGCGCGTTCCTCTCGAGTCGGCAAACTCCGTCTTCATCTTCTTCAACCTTGTACATGCCACCGTCTTCCTCCAACATACACGCCACAGTATTCATCCATCTTGTATGCACGCCACCGTCTTCATCCATCTTCTACGCCGTCTTCTCTCTTCATCTTCAACGCCGTCTTCGTCTCTCTTCGACACCATCTTCATCGGTCTTCTTCATCGTACTCGATATTCTCCATCTTGCAACCTTGAAACCGACACATGGCTATGGACAAGTCCTAAGATTGATTCTCAATGCAACCGTTAGTCCATAGGGATTGTCATCAATTACCAAAACCACACATGGGGTAATTAATGGACATGTTCTTTCACCTTTAAAATAAAAAAACACATAAAAGTTAGTAGTAACTTTATGTTAAAAGCTATGGGAGAAGGAGGTACTAAATTGTGTGACTACACAAACACTTCTAATGATCACTTTATTGTTAAGCCTATCACAACACCTGAAGTAACTATTGAAAGCTTTGAAGTAAGTCCTGGTTTATTAAATCTAATAACTCGAGAGCAATTTGGTGGTAGTGCTAGTGAAGATGCCTCCATACACTTGCATGATTTTTTTGAAATTTGTGATATGCAAAAGTTTAAAAATGTGGAAAATAATATTGTCAAGCTTAAATTATTACCATTTTCACTTAGAGGAAAAGCTAAAGAATGGCTATTATCACTACCTAATGCTAGCATAAGTTTTTGGAGTGATCTTAAAGAAGCCTTTATTAAAAAGTATTACCCACCTGTTAAAATCCTAGAAAATAGAAATAGAATCATATCATTTAGGCAAAATGGCAATGCACATATAGAAACAGCTTGGGAAAGAATTAAAAAACATTCTTAGAACTTTCCCATCAGATGGAGTAAATGAATGGACAATCCTACACTCTTTTTATAATGGGTTAAATATAATATCAAGAAGCATCATAGATTTTACTACCGGAGGGCGGGGGGCTTTATGAGTATAACTGTGTCTGAAGTTAAAGCCATCCTAGAAAGCATGCTACATAACCATAGTCAATGGCATACTGAAAGAACACCTAATCCCACAAACAAAATACATTCTATTGAAGAAGTAGATCCTTAATTTATCAACTAAAATATATGCCATATTAGCTTATATAACAAAGCAAAATAATGATAATGTTCCCCTACAAGAACTAGTTGGAACCACAATGAAAATGTAGATCCCATCTAAATAACAAACTTTGGAAAAAATGGGTATGGGAACAACTATAATAACTCCTATGGTCGCCCCCATATGTTTCTAATAAATATACTAGTGGTAATAATAATTCCTATAAATTAGAAAATACCATTAGATCCTTTATATCCACAAAAAAAGAACTAAACAAAGAATTCATAGCAAAGTTTGAGAGACAAGATGCTTTAAATGAGAAAGTGGATCTCCTAACACAAGAAGTTATGTCTTTTAAAAACCTCCTGCAATAAAAGAATCATGAGGAAACTATTAAATATGTACAAGATGTAATAGACAAGTCTTGGGAGACCCTTAATGCTATGGAAGATAAAGAAACACTTATGATAACAAATAAAAAAATAGAAGAATTCAAGATGCTAAGTGAAGCAAGAGAACCACTACTTGATCTTGACAAATGTAGCTTACGTGAACTTATTGCTATTCTTGAAAAAATCTAAAGATCCTACTATTAATGTTCATCAAGCGGGATTTGGCTCATACATAGCTAATTATGTTATCAAAGAAAAGATAGAAAGAGATATGATACCACCTAAGCTTGGGGATCTGATGTCTCTGCTTTATCTAAAGAGTATGATTTACCAAATCTTAAAAATATGGATAAATGATAAATAGATCTTTTACTTGCTGATGATTTAACTAAACAAGCTTTAGTAAGAGTAAACAATATTATGGTTGAATTATATATGACATACGTGCCTCTTGATTTTATTATCATGGACATGGGAAGCAGTACCTCTAGTCCTATAATTCTTGGAAGACCCTTTTTGAGAATTAACAAGTGCTATTATTGACTCAAAAGAAGGGAATGTTTAGTTTTAATTCCCATACAAGAAGTGTATGGAGCACATCCCAAAGTAAGAAGGATCTAGCCCCAAATTTCAAGATACCACATGATTTTCGTACCACTTAAATCAAGTAAGCCTAGCTATATGGCTATCAAGAAAGCGCTTTACGGGAGGCAACCCGAGATGTTTTTATTTTTAGTTTTTATGTTTCATTATTTATGTTGCAAGAATGTTTATTTTATGTTTAATCTCTGGTTTTTAAAATAAACTGTCAAGTTTTACCCATTTGGATGTTTTAAAGTTGTGAAACAAAAATTGGAGTTGCTGGTTTCTACACTGCATTTCTTAGTGAACGATTTTTATGATTTATTTGGTAACTCCTAAAATCTTGATAAATTCACGGTAGCTGAAAATTTTCATCCTCTATACTCAAAAAAATTTGATAAAATTCCTAAAATGTATAGGTGTTCGAAAACATTCCATTTTGTTGCTGCTAAATTTTTTGACAGATTCTGCCTCTTGATATTTGAACCATTCTTTTGGGTTTCAAATGATTTTTTATTGAATTTTTTATTTAATAAGTATGTGTAGGACATTATTTAATCTCTGTTCAATAAATTAATAATTTAACCTTTGAATAACATGGAAGAAAGTTTATTTTTCTTTTACCGCTAATGTTACCCCATAAAAAAGAAATGGGAGAAAAATTTGTGTTGAAGTTATTTCACAGGGAATAGAGGATCACCACACTAAGAGCTATCCAAGAATAGTGAAAATCATAATGTTTGGGATTCCCATGTCACCCCACTGGATTCATCTTAAAAATATTGGTTTGCACACCCCTAAACTCTGTTTTTTGAGCAACATAGAGTTATCGCAAAAACTTGGAGTATCTTTTATTTTTATTGTGTCTATTTTTTGCTTTTAGATAAATAATACCATCATGTTAAATACATTTCATGCATATGAAAGATCTACTGAAATAAAATCTCCTATTCTTAAATTAAAATGAGTTGCATGTAATGAAAACAAAAGGAGGATTGTCAACAAAATGCTGAAAGTTAAGTTATGCATGGAATTACTAGTTTAAAATGCTCTATTGAATGATGATTTGCTGAGTGCCTTATTTAGTGCTACTTCTCACTAGTATACATATATTCTTAACATTAAGTATCATTGTTTGATGATAAATGAATGGCACTATGAACACTATTGCATGCATTTAGACCTCTTGCTAGCCAAAAAATAAAAAAATGAATTCTAACACAAGCTTAGACTTGTATCCAAATCAACTCAACCCAAACACCACCCATACATACATATATAGAACTTGATATTCCAAGTATAATATGTGTCTTATGCCTCCAATTGCTTCAAAATATCCTTTTGGTGTAATTTCAAGCTCATGGGAAAGTAAGGTATGGAAGGAAAAAAACACCACTATGGAAGTTGTGGGTTTGACAAATTATAAGTAATGATCTTGGTTGGAACCATCATGGGAAACACCTTTCAAAATTGCACTTATTTTTTAGTTGATCATCATGTCTTTTCTGCTTACTTCATAGTCATCTCGGACGAAATAAAGTGGGTTATCAAACAAAGGAATAGAGTATGTATATATGTTAAAGAAGAGAATTAGGCCGCCAACCAAAGTTGTTCTTAATCATGGTGGAAGTTTCAGCATGGGAATCCTCAATATGAAGAGAAAGAAAGAAAGAAAAAGAGTGAAAAAAGAAAGAAAAAAGTGTGAAAAAAGAAAGACCAAAAAAAGTAAGAGAGAGATTTTTAGTAGGAGGATGCTCATTTGTCTGTTGTCCTGTCTTCCGGTATGTATGGCCTATATAAGTTGAGGTTGAAAAATCTCCTTGGGTCCTTTGTCAGGAGGCATGGAGGTATCCCTTTGCGATACTCTCGGCTGAAACAATATGTGAAATCTCTGTGATAATCTAAATTTGAGTAGGACGAGGTGTGGCTTGTTAGTGGCTGAAGGGGTATGAGGCACTTACTTATAAGAGTTCAAACACATGAACCATGCATATTTCTAAAACAAAGTAATAAAGATATGTGTGGAGCCCCATCCTTATGATTACTGTTAACATGAATTACATAGCTCAAAACTTTATTTTATGCTCTTTTTTATTTTTATTTTGTTGGAGGACTACCACATGTATTCCGTACTTACTTTATGTTATTCAAGATTCAAAAGAGTCAAAGGAGAAAAAATAGTCTTCCAAATAAATTCTATAGGTTCATCTAAGCGTGCTTTCTGGTTCATAATACTACTCATTTATTTGCTTACAATGCTATTTATTATTATGTATGCTTTTAGAATGTAAGAGATATCACTTTATAGCTTATTGTTATTCTTTAATGACTGAACCTTGTGAGACTTTACATGATAACATAGAAGCAATGCAATAAACTCCAAATTCCCTATTAGTTTTATCACCTTTATGCTCGAGGACGAGCATAGGTTAAGCTTCGGGATGTTGATAAAATGCATACATGAACTTTGTACTTTATTGACACATATTCCCATATTTTTGCAACATATATGATTTTATATCCATGTTTTATATTGATTTATGGCGATTTACCAATAATCCCCTTTATTTAGGTTATAACTCCACAGAACAGAAAAAACCTTGTTTTGTGTATATTCCACTTTCAGAGACCTATATAGAGTCAAATTGAGCTAAGGTTTCGCGATCGTCAATATTTCACCACGAGAAGCATCTCGAGTGCTTGGACCTCACGAGGGAGGGCCTGAGGCCCAAAAGAGAGGTGGTGGCATGCTCAGTAAGGGTGGGCGCGCCATTGACTGTGTGTTTCGCCTGATTCTTTCGCCTACGGACTCCGTTTGACCTAAAATCCCCATTTATATATATATATATATATATATATATATATATATATATATATATATATATATATATATATATATATATATATATATGACCACCCCAGGTTCTCCTCAAGGGTGGAGCCACCGAAAAGACTGAAACACAAAAAAAAGAGGCTGCAACTACGAAGATTGGAGTGGGAAACTCCACCGAAGCCGCTGTCGGAGGGATCTCCACCTTCTCCAACATCTTCCACATCATCACCATGATGAAGGGGGAGTAGTCCACCTCTGGACTATGGGTTTGTGGCAGTAGCTTGATCTATTTTCTCTTGTTCTTTATTGATCTTAGTACCATATGAGCTTCCCAACATGATTATGGTCATATATTTACTTCTTATGTGGTGGATCTTTATTCTGTGATATTGAGATTTGGGATTGAAATCTTTTGTGTGTAAGATGTATTGATAGATGCATATCATGTACCCCATCCTTAAGTACTTGTTATGATCCAACTTGTATGCAAGAACATGTGTGGGGAGAAGTGTGTATTAGATGGAGTGGCATGGTTTTAGTTATTGAATAGTGACAATAAATCATGATTTATTACCTTTTCCTTTGCTGCCTCACTAGGGACAAAGTGAGTGCATGTGCTATGTTTATCATGTGAAAATTGTGATAATCTTGTTTGCTCAAGGTAGCATATTTGATATTCAAACATCATATCAAAGTACTTAATTGTGCTCTATTAATTCTTAATACAAGATTGCTTGGAGTTTTCCTTTCTTGTGGAGTATAAGAGAGATGTATTGCATCATCTATATGTTACGACGTGATGCCCATATGAATGCTTATCAAACACATATTAAAGTTCCACCTATATTATCCTATTGATGAGTTGTTAGATTCCACTACAACTTAAAAAAGAGAGTAGACAAGTGAACCCATGAACGCTGGTCCAATTTTAATCATAAGAAACACCTTTCCATTGCATTTACCTTACTTTCTACTTGAAGCACTATTTTAATCCAAAAGTACAAAAATATTTTCTTTACTTAATCACACACAAAACCGAAAAAGAACTATCTCCTTACCGGTTTTATTTTGTTTACATAGTTTATTTACTTTACTTTACTAGTATTGACGAGGGATTAACTCGTCAATGCCTACGTATTATAGACTTAGGGTCTCGTAAGAAATAGAGGGCAAGTATATCTCGAAGATTCAGTCGAACAAAGGTGCACAACTCAATATTACAGTGGCTAGGTTACAATGATTTCGGTCCCTTATTTCTCCCTCGGCTTCCCCTTTATATAGGAGGCAAAGCCGAGTTTTTCCGTGTCGTACAAGTTACAAATTGTCGAGCCGTATTGGGCTTTTCCTATATTGATACAAGTTTCCTATAGTAACTCTACTTTCCTAACCCAAAAGCCTCCAACCTTCTGGGCCTCCAAAGCTTCGAGTCCATGGGCTTCTTGCTTTCCTGTGGACCTAGGGTACTTAATCGACATGCCTGGTAGGCATACCTATGTCAAGTATTACTTATTTTATCTACAATCACTAACACGAAACATTGTGCTTGACAACCACATGGTGGAGTTGGGGGTGCAAGGAAAAACTTTGCTTTGCATGATTGCTAGAAGAAGAGGAAAAAGATATACCTCTAAGCCAATCCCCAAGAGTTCGATATAAAGCCTCGAGTCACCCTTGTAGGGAAAAGACTTATCTGACTACGACACTTTGCATTTGGAGTCACAACGTGACGACATCAGCAAGCATCGTGATCACAATGGTCGCCATAATTTTGGTGGCAATGGCAGCTGCAACCCTGTTGGCTATTATTGGTGCACCGCTTCATTAGCAAGTTACTGTTGATACTCCGGTGGATGATGGTGTTGGGAATGCAGCTGATGCTGAGACGGCGAGAGGAAACAAAAAAGAAAGGCCCTTCTTGTTTTTGGTGTAAGCGACTAGGATATTGTCTGAATGATTGTGTTACGGTGCTCTACGATTTTTGCCAGAAGCCGGATCAAGCCACAAACGATTTCCCTTTCATTTCAGCTCGAAAGTCGTGGATATTAAGGTATTGACTGGGCCATGAGGACCTAGGTTTCTAGAAATTTCCTTTATCAGGGTCGGTCAGACCTAGGCTTGAAAACACACGTTTGGTAGAGTGTCTGTTTCAGGTGGTTCAGTGTATGTGGCTGAGGTGATTTCTCACCTGCAGTGGATTGTGTTGGACGAGAAGTACCAGTGGGAGGTAAAGCAGATTGAGGATGGTGTTTTCCGGGTTAACTTTCCTAGTAAGCTTGAGTTGGTTTGTGTTCAACGTTTTGGTCGCTAGACGGTGCCAAACACTCAATGTTCATGAGTTTTATTTCTGGAAGAAGGAGGTGCAACCTCCTTAGACTCCTAAATTGGGTAAGAGTGTATGACCTTCCACCTTGTGCCCTTGATGATTTCTTGTCTCTTTGGGCTTTTAGTGATATCTTTGGAAAAACTATAGACATTGATATCGCCTTTATTAGGGCCACATATGTGTGGCGCACCTATATTAATTGTCTTGATCCTACTCTCATTCTAGCTAGATTGGATATTAAGATAAAAGGGGACTTTTATAGCTTAAGGTTTTAGGTAGAGGGTGTGCAGTCTCCTCCTGCTCCATACGTGGTCATGGATGATGCATCCAAAGATGAAGGAGACATGGATGATGCATCCAAATATGAAGGAGACACAGATGATGATGATGCATCCAAAGATGGAGGAGACATGGATGATGTATCCAAATATGAAGGAGACACGGATGATGATGATGATGATGATGATGATGATGATGATGATGATGATGATGATACAAATAAGGAGTGAAAGGGGAGTGATGATAGGGAGGCCAAAATGAAGAAAAATACCGACAATAAGGTTTCTGATAAGGGTGATGAGGACAAAACTCTAGTACCAGCTCCTGGTCAGGTCTTGGATTCCTCTCCAATTAAGCATTCTTGGGCTGATATGGCTGACGATGGGGAGGTTTTTTCTAGGTACGAACATGTGTTTTCAGAACCTAATGATTCCTCTCTAGATGAAAACTCTTATATTAGTACTAAAACCCCGGGTCTTGTTTTCAGGTAAAGCACCGGATGATCCTATTGGAGGGCATTCATATGCTATCAGTTCTGTTCAAGGTGATGATGGTGTGCAGCCGTTGTTGGACCGCATTACTAGCCCATACCTGGCGGCGGTCGAATCTTGGAGGCCCAACTTGCATCGAGCACCCGCCCTGGGACATGCAACTATGAGGGTTACGTCGATCTCACCTAGCACCACGATATCTTCTGTGCCTGTTACTGATGCAGCTTAGATCATCGCTCAGGGTTCTTCTAATGGACTTTTTTTTCACAAAATCAGATGATGGTTAAAAATCTGTTCCAACAAAAATTTCAAAGGAAGAAATCATATCTTTTGGAGGTATCAGTAAGGAAGCTTCTAGGGGCACTATCGAGAGGAAGATTGGGTGCCAAGTCTAACAAGAACGCAACCAAACTTCAGATGGTAATATTGCTTGCTAAGCGTCATGATTAATACTCCGGACAAGGTACATGTCCAGCTTTAAATTCGTATTTTCTCTCCTTTTCAAATGAGCAAATTCTTAATAAGGAGAATCTAATTGGGGTGTATTTGGGAGCTTATTGGGCATTAGAGTTGCATGTATTGTTTTCTTAAAGATAATGAACTGCATAGAATGCTTACTTTGTTAAAAAAAATGATAAACTTTCTGCCTGAACAACCTCGGTGTTTAGTAGTTTCTTGAGCCTCAAATTTATGTGAAGATTTGGAGGACGATGTAAATGACATGGGGGTGGCTTGGTTGATCTGCGTTGCAAAAAACTAAAACTAAAGGTGTACGTAAGAACAAGTCTTATGACAAGAAAAAAGTGAGATGAAGTAACCATATTAGAATAAAAAACAAATTTTAATGGAGGGTCTGAGAGGAATGTCGTGGAATAGTGAGGGTTTTAGAGATCCGGGAGGAGTCTATCAGGGATCATTTTCTTGATTTTATCGCTTTGTTAGAAATAGGAAGGTCAAAGTGTGGTGTACCTTTCCCAGTTGATTTAGTGAGTGGACAAGAATTATCTTGGTATTTCTTACCTCCACGTGCGAGGTCGGGTGGAATTGTTGTTGGTATTAATACCAAGACCCTTACTGTTAAAGGAGTTGATAATGGTGATTTTTGTGTAAAGTTGGTCATTCGATCAAAGTTTGATTGTTTCGAGTGGGCACCAGTGCCTATCTATGGGGTGCTTGGGATTATCATAAACATGAATTTCTTTCCGAGCTAGTGCGACTATGTGAAGCTAAGCCTTTACCTTTGTTGCTAGCCAGAGGTTTTAATATATTCGCATATCTAAGGAAAAATGCAATGATAACTTTAATCCTCGTTGGCCTTTTATCTTTAATACAATTATTGAGAATCTTAACCTGAGAGAAATTGTGCTCTCGGGAATCAATATACCTGTAATATCCCAGGTTTAGAGGCAACAAAATGAGAGAACACCAAAGTGTGCATTGCATTCATGCATAGAAAATCTGGGAAATTTTTGCGCTTTCAAATAAAACTTGTCATAGTAACTGAAGTTTCACTTGACTTGTTGGAATTGAAGTAGCTCATCAAGTCAAGCGCTATAAACCTCAATGTGACCATTGCTAAAATCTTGTTTTGGGTAGATATAATTTGATCCAAAGGTTGGATCAAATGGAACTAGAACTATTACACAACACTTTAAGTGAGGATCAAATACCAAATCCTATAAAGGATCATAACATGGTATTCTTTACAACAACACATTCTTTAAGAATCAAATCCTAACTTAATAACACTTAAAAGTTAGCAACTACCTTTGTGTGTAATTTAATTCAATTTTAAACTCATTACCAAATAAGGTAAACCACAGGGTCTAAAGTGCATAAAAGCCACACATTCTTATTTAAATCATAACTTATTAAATATATGGAATATCATAAAACTAAATCTGTTTACATTACGAATTATAGTTCAAACTATTTGAATAAAATTAACTATGAGTATTTTGAAACTCATATGATCATGCCTTGGTGAAATCAAACCGAACTCTCTAAAATTTAGGAATAACCTTCAACCTTGACCTTTTGACCAATATTATAATATAAATCCAATCAAATATGATATAGTGACTCATCCACAATAGTAAAACCATCCAAAAGATATTTAATAACAAATGCCACTTGCCTATCCAAAAATAAATCATATGAGAGGATAATGATAATGCCACATAGGATGAAAATATCTTCATGACTTGCCTCCTAAGCTATGCCACCTCATGCCCAAAGGATTGCTATGGATAAGAGCATGACAACCAAGCACCTTACTCATCACACCACAACAAGAGTCACCCACCTAGGTGTCATGATACTAGAGCTTGCCCAAGCCTATAAAAGGAGCCACGCCCTTCATCCATTTGATCATCTTGTAGCATGATACAAGAAAACAAACACATAGAGCCACTCCATATGCATTAGCTAGGATCAAGATGAAGAAGCTAGGAGGTGGAGGCATACCACAAGATGCAGGTTTATCAGATTTCCTGAAGAACAAGCTACATAAGATACCAAGGTAGAATTCCTAGGCAAACCATATATTTAGAGAATCATATCATCATCTCTTAAGTAGGACCTTAGGTTATTCCAAGACATTTAGAAGTGAGAGAGATTATAGATGCTAACCATATCCATGTATATCCTAGAGAATACTAGAGTAGTATTTAATTCTACTTGTTCAAACCAACCTTTAATCTTGGAGGTCAGAACCCTATTCCAATAGCAATACCTTATGAAACCAATTCCATAATCATCACAACTTGGTATTAATTATAAACCCTAAGAATCTAGAATGAGTGTGATGAGAGGAATAACAAAGAGAGATTAGTGAGGAATAAGTTGATCATGTCTAATGCATGACCATGCCCTATAGATTTGATTGATAAGTTAAACCTATATGATAAACAGATATCACTCATCACATAAAATGATAAGTAGAACCTTGTCATGCGTCATGCCTATTTTTATACTCCAATTAGTGAAGCACCACCAAAACCCAAAACCTTTCACCTAGGATTCACTCCACATAAAGTATTATGCCCTAACTTGTGTATCATGAATCACAAGTATAAACCAAGCCATATATACTTAAGGACTAAATTCCATTTGGTAAGTAGAGTGAAACCAATATCCAATTATATTTTTGCCTTCCAAGTAACTTGTTTAGCAAACCAAATAAAGTAGTGTTCTATAAAATAGAATCTGTATATAAGCAAGTGAATTAACCAATGATGAGCTTGTGATTTATTGTAAGTAATCCAAGCTAGAAGATGCTAACCAAGATGAGTAACTATAGAGTTTATTCAATCATCTATTAAAACCCTTAGAAATAACCTTGCACATAAAATCATGAACCCAACATCATCTCCAAATCAAGAAACCAATGTAGTATTAAATTAGGAAGGGTTATTTACAAGGAATTACAAAAATACCACTAACACTTGGTTAATGGAGTATTTTTGAAAAATAATTTGAACACTCTTTAATTTAAAATATGACATCCTACTCATGTGGGATATTCCTTCTCTTTTTCATAATGTTTATGTATGTATATAAAAACATCAAACAAAGAATATTAAATATAATACCCAAGTACTTATTGATGGGTTCGTTGCATGGAAAACAAAAAATTTCTACCGTGAACATGAACAAAAACCAAGATCCAATCGAGAAAGAAGCAAGATCTAATCTACCAAGATCGAAGCAACGAGATGTATGTAAGACTAACTGATACGTCTCCGACGTATCGATAATTTCTTATGTTCCATGCCACATTATTGATGATATCTACATGTTTTATGCATACTTTATGTCATATTTATGCGTTTTCCGGAACTAACCTATTGACGAGGTGCCGAAGGGCCAGTTGTTGTTTTCTCGCTGTTTTTGGTTTCAGAAATCCTAGTAAGGAAATATTCTCGAATCGGACGAAATCAACGCCCAGCATCTTAGGATTGCATGAAGCTTCCAGAACACCCGAGAGCCGCCAGAGGGGGGCCACAGGCCCACCAAACAGTAGGCCGGCGCGGCCAAGGGGGGGCCGCGCCCCCCTGTTGTGTCGTCGCCTCGTCAACCCTCCGACTCCGCCTCTTCGCCTATATAAAGGTCCCTGACCTAAAACACGAGACGGAAAAAGCCACGGTACGAGAAACCTTCCAGAGCCGCCGCCATCGCGAAGCCAAGATCTGGGGGACAGGAGTCTCTGTTCCGGCACGCCGCCGGGACGGGGAAGTGCACCCGGAAGGCTCCTCCATCGACACCACCACAATCTTCATCAACGCTGCTGTCTCCCATGAGGAGGGAGTAGTTCTCCATTGAGGCTAAGGGCTGTACCGGTAGCTATGTGGTTAATCTCTCTCCTATGTGCTTCAATACAATGATCTCATGAGCTGCCTTACATGATTGAGATTCATATGAGTTTTGTATCACTATTAGTCTATGTGCTACTCTTGTGATGTTATTAAAGTAGTCTATTCCTCCTCCACGGTGTAATGGTGACGAGTGTGTGCATCGTGTAGTACTTGGCGTAGGTTATGATCATAATCTCTTGTAGGTTATGGAGTTAATTATTACTATGATAGTATTGATGTGATTTATTCCCCCTTCGTAGTGTGATGGTGACGAGTGTGCATGCTATGTTAGTACTCGGTTTAAATTGCAAAGATCTATTATGCTCTAAAGGTTACTTAAATATGAATGTCGAATGTTGTGGAGCTTGTTAACTCCGGCATTGAGGTGCTCTCGTAGCCCTACACAACGAATGGTGTTCATTATCAAACAAGAGTATATGTAGCACAAAGGAAGATAACTTATTTATTTATGTGATCAATGTTGAGAGTGTCCACTAGCTAGTGAAAGTATGATCCCCAGGCCTTGTTTCCAAATACTGCAATCATTGCTTACTTATTGTTTTACTGCATCTTTACTTCCTGCAATATTATTACCATCAATCGCACGCCGAGCAAGCTATTTTCACGGCGCCGTTACTACTGCTCATATCCATCCATATCACTTGCAACTCACTATCTCTTCGCCGAACTAGTGCACCTATACATCTGACAAGTGTATTAGGTGTGTTGGGGACACAAGAGACTTCTTATACTGTGATCGCAGGGTTGCTTGAGAGGGATATCTTTGACCTCTTCCTCCCTGAGTTCGATAAACCTTGGGTGATCCACTTAAGGGAAACTTGCTCGCTGTTCTACAAACCTCTGCTCTTGGAGGCCCAACACTGTCTACAAGAATAGAAGCACCCGTAGACATCAAGCACTTTTCTGGCGCCGTTGCCGGGGAGGAAAGGTAAAAGGCACTCATACTCTGGTACCAGGTAACTAAGTATTTTTCTATTGCCGTTGTGTGTGTGCTCGAAGCTATTTCCTTTAGATCCTGCAATTGCATCTTTTTGTTTCTTGTTTGCACTAGTTAGGCATAATGGAAAACAACAAAAATATGAGAGATCTTTATGAACTTTATCTTGAATTAGGACATGATGTGTTTGAAGAGAGAATTAAAAAACCCATGGAACTTTATATGCATGCTAATGGGAATGTTATTAATATGAATGCTTTGAACACTATTGTTGCTAATGCTATGGAAAATTCTAAGCTTGGGGAAGCTGGTTTTGATGAGCATGATCTTTTTAGTCCCCCAAGCATTGAGGAGGAAATTTACTTTGATGATACTTTGCCTCCTATTTATGATGATTATAATGATAGTAGTCTTTTGGTGCCACCTGTTATGGAGGATAAATTTGATTATGATTACAATATGCCTCCTATATTTGATGATGAGAATAATAATGATAGCTACTTTGTTGAATTTGCTCCTACTACAATTAATAAGAATAACTATGCTTATGTTGGGAGTAGTAATAATTTTATGCATGAGACTCATGATAAGAATGCTCTATGTTATAGTTATATTGTTGAGTTTTCTCATGATGCTACTGAAAGTTATTATGAGAGAGGAAAATATGGTTGTAGAAATTTTTATGTTACTTAAACACCTCTCTTTTTGCTGAAAATCTTGAAGCTGCACTTGTTTTATCTTTCTATGCTTGTTGCATTATGCTTCATGAATTTGTTTATATACAAGATTCCTTTTCATAGGAAGTGGGTTAGGCTTAAATTTGTTTTGAATTTGCTTCTTGATGCTCTCTTTTGCTTCAACTCTTATTTCTTGGGAGTGCATCATTAAAACTGCTGAGCCCATCTTAATGGCTATAAAGAAAGAACTTCTTGGGAGATAACCCATGTGTTTACTTTGCTACAGTACTTTTATTTTGTATTTGAGTCTTGGAAGTTGTTACTACTGTAGAAACCTCTCCTTATCTTATTTTTATTGCATTTGTTGTGCCAAGTAAAGTCTTTGATAGTAAGGTTCATACCAGATTTGGATTACTGCGCAGAAACAGATTTCTTGCTGTCACGAATTTGGGTATGATTCTCTGTAGGTAACTCAGAAAAATCTGCCAATTTACGTGAGTGATCCTGAGATATGTACGCAACTTTCATTCAATTTGAGCATTTTCATCTGAGCAAGTGTGGTGCCTCTTTAAAATTCGTCTTTACGGACTGTTCTGTTTTGACAGATTCTGCCTTTTATTTCGCATTGCCTCTTTTGCTGTGTTGGATGGATTTCTTTGTTCCATTACCTTCCAGTAGCTTTGAGAAATGTCCAGAAGTGTTAAAAATGATTGTGTCACCTCTGAATATGTGAATTTTTGATTATGCACTAACCCTCTAATGAGTTTGTTTCGAGTTTGGTGTGGAGGAAGTTTTCAAGGGTCAAGAGAGGAGGATGATATACTATGATCAAGAAGAGTGAAGAGTCTAAGCTTGGGGATGCCCCCGTGGTTCATCCCTGCATATTTCAAGAAGACTCAAGCATCTAAGCTTGGGGATGCCCAAGGCATCCCCTTCTTCATCGACAAATTATCAGGTTTCTTCTCTTGAAACTATATTTTTATTCGGTCACATCTTATGTGCTTTACTTGGAGCGTCTGTGTGCTTTTATTTTTGTTTTGTTATTTTCATTCTCTGAATAAATTCATGCTTGTGTGGGAGAGAGACACGCTCCGCTGGTTCATATGAACACATGTGTT
Organism: Lolium rigidum; assembly: GCF_022539505.1. Classification (NCBI taxonomy): domain Eukaryota; kingdom Viridiplantae; phylum Streptophyta; class Magnoliopsida; order Poales; family Poaceae; genus Lolium; species Lolium rigidum. Next base: position 171,104,755 of record NC_061514.1, read on the forward strand.
CTTAGCTTTACCTTTAACTAGCAAGGTGGCCCTCGCAAATGTGAGGGCATCATCTTTAATGTGTCAAAAAAGAATGAAAAATAAATTTATGATTTTGCACATATATTTACCATATGTTAGGGACCAGTAGAGATATAAAATAACCACAAACATTATGATAGAGCTAAATTCCACCTACGTGGGGACATATTTTTAACTTTTAGGAAAATAATTTTTGGGACATTCCATAATATATTAACCAATCGATACATGATATTTTCTGAACACATTGATGTGTTTTTTTAATTGTTATGTAGTGATAGTGTTTGGATTAGCAGTCATTAGTAATAAAATTCTATGTGGCATGGTTAGAAAATAATTATAGTCCACATGAGCAGTGTAAGATGATGTTTATGTGATATTTGGAACAGAGCAAGAAAATATAATTTCTTAAGAAACATCATTATTGTTAATAAGTCATGAAAACATTCGAATATTTTATTTTTCTCTTTTGCTTCCTAAGCTATTAGACATGTGACATACTTCTTCCGGAAGAAATATAAGAATTTTAAACATCGACAATCTTCACAATGTGACAAAACATTAATCCAAATAATAGAAGTTTGACTCCTGTTTATGAGTTAACATGCAAATTCTTATTTAAATTTAAAATAGAAAGAGGCAAGAATTTATAGATTATCGTTGACTTACCGGCTATGTTTTTTGCTATTTTTGAAGAATAAACAATGTGAAAACTATGAAAATATAGTTTAGATGCTCAATCTAAGGCAATCGACAATTATGCATTCTCGATTTCTTAATTAATATTGCAGTTGGATAAATCTATTTTCTGGTGATGGCATATGACTTTGAAAATGCTTATACATCAAATAAGATGTACGATAGAACAATCATCCAACGTTTCTACGTCCATCAATCAATATTAACTTTAGCATCCCCTAAAGCGTCGAGATGCATGGAGCTAAATATCAAAAGGGTGTGTGTATTTCACTTATTATAACGTTTAAAAGTAAAATCATCGGAAGAAATACGTGCCTACAAATTTTAGGAGAGCCTAAATGGCATAATCCTCAATCACCAAAAAATGGTAATAATATATTTCCTGCAAATCCAAAACATTCATTGCAAAATTGATCGGCTATTTCTGGAACGTTCATTGAAAAATATTATTATTTTAATCATAAATTTCACAAATATTTAGTGTAATAAAAAACAAAAAATTATTCTGTTGTTGTTGTAGCCGAGAACGGGAAACACTAATCGCTCGAACCTCGAACACAGGGTGATAGGAGTTTTTCCTCCGAACGGGCATGTGTGCCAGGAGGGAATTGTTGTAGGCGACAACAATAAGTACTAATCTATGCAAGTGATATCGATAAATACTAATTGGTTTGTTTGTGTGATATTAGATCATCAAATAGCACCAAGTTTTCGTATGATGTCAGAGTAGCACGTCAGGTATATGTGAATTTAAGTTCATGGTTGTTGATACTATATGCAAAGTTATGAAAGTCTATCAACTGTGGTTCTAACTATTGTGTGTCCTTTTCCGCGAACAGACGGATAGCTAGCTCATCCGCTCTTTTATTTTCGAACGGCCGGACTCGGCCGCACGTTTCTATTGTAAGAATGGACTTGGCTAGTTTGCCTGTTCTTTTATATCAAACAGACTCAGCTAGTTAGCTTTTGAAGTACAATTTTTAACTTACATTTTAAAATAATTTTTTTACACAAATTTCATGAGTATTATGTCGATTTTTTTAAAATGTTACCCCATCATTGTAGACGAGAGAAATAAGTATTAGTCGCTCGAACGTCGAACCTGGATTTATAGGAGATTTTAGGCTACGGTACTGGTATGTGAGTCGTTTTTTATTTACCGAAGAATAGTATAAATATACCAATTGCCTCACGTACGGGGAAAGAAAGTCGAATTGATTTGCCTTTGGTATCTGCAGATTTTTCTGGGCGGCTAGTAACCTGTTCAAAATTGCGTACAAATTGTTTTGATTCATGTCGGTAGATAGATTTGGTTAACACCCAAAAGTATGAAGCTCGTACGTAGCAACAAATCTGGCTAGTTTGGTCATGGGCTATTGTTGGGAGCCGAATCATGTGGGCAGCAAGGAGCCTTTCCGTTTGAACGTACAGATATTTCTATTTGTACGTGATGTATATTTTCTCTAAACAAATGACTCAATTGACTGACGTATTCCTGGTAATAAACAACATAAACAAAGGAACTATACCATCGTGTCAACCGGACCTGCATCATTACGTAACTAATAATTTTGTGTTAAATCATAGCCATTAATTTTAGATCTAACCATTAAAATAATTTAGATGATGTGGATCAACCTAATGACTCTATTAAACATCTTTATTTTGCTTTTAGTATATAATAGATAGATGTTCATGGCGAAGGTTGAAACTGCTTCGTTAATTGTTATATGGTTGGAAAACAGAAAATGCTGCATGTGGTAAATGGTATAATGTCCTGAATAATGTGATACTTGGCAATTGTTGTGCTCATATAGATCTTGTTTAAGTTCTTGCATCATGTACCTTGTACTCATTAATGAATAACTACATAGAGCTTGTTAAAATTTGGTTTGCATGATTGATCTCTAGAGTCTAGATATTTTCTGGTTGAGGTGTTTGAACAACAAGGAGACAATATAAAGTCTTATAATAGCTACAATATGTTTATATGTGAGCTTTGCTGCACCTTTTATACTTGAGTTTGCTTCAAACAACCTTGCTAGCCTAGCCTTGTATTGAGAGGAATTCTTCTCGTGCATCCAAATCCTTGAGCCAATAACCATGCCATTTGTGTTCACCATACCTACCTACCACATGGTATTTCTCTGCCATTCCAAAGTAAATTACTTCATGTGCTACCTTTAAACAATTCAAAACTTTATTACTTCCTATTTGTGTCAATGTTTTATAGCTCATGAGGAAGTATGTGGTGTTTTATCTTTCAATCTTGTTGGGCAGCTTTCACCAATGGACTAGTGGCTTCATCCGCTTATCCAATAATTTTGCAAAAAGAGCTGGCGCGGGGTTCCCAGCCCCCAATTAATCAACTTTCATTAATAATTCTCTTCACATGTTTTGCTCTGATTCATCAGTAAGCAACTTAATTTTGCAAATAGACACTCCTTCATGGTATGTGAATGTTAGAAGGCACCCGAGGATTCGGTTAGCCATAGCTTGTGTAAGCGAAAGGTTGGGAGGAGTGTCAACCATAAATAAAACTAAAATACATGTGTAAACAAAAGAGAAGAGGGATGATCTACCTTGCTGGTAGAGATAATGTCCTTCATGGGAGCCGCTCTTTGAAAGTCTGTTTGGCAAGGGGGTTAGAGTGCCCACTACCATTCGTTGACAACAACAAACACCTCTCAAAACTTTACTTTTATGCTCTCTATATGATTTCAAAACTTAAAAAGCTCTAGCACATGATTTAATCTCTGCTTCCCTCTGCGAAGGGCCATTCTTTTACTTTTATGTTGAGTCAGTTCACCTATCTCTCTCCACCTCAAGAAGCAAACACTTGTGTGAACTGTGCATTGATTCCTACATACTTGCATATTGCACTTGTTATATTACTTTACATTGACAATATCCATGAAATATACATGTGATGACCCACAAGTATAGGGGATCGCAACAGTCTTCGAGGGAAGTAAAACCCAATTTATTGATTCGACACAAGGGGAGACAAAGAACACTTGAAAGCCTTAACAGCGGAGTTGTCAATTCAGCTGCACCCGGAAACGAGACTTGCTCGCAATAGTTTATCGGTAGTAACAGTTTTATAGCAGATAGCGATAGTGAAATAACGACGAGCAGAGTAACAAAGACAGCGAGTAGTGATTTTAGTAAACAGCAGGATTAAAATACTGTAGGCACGGGGACGGATAACGGGCGTTGCATGGATGAGAGAAACTCATGTAACAATCATAGCAGGGCATTTGCGAGATAATAATAAAACGGTGTCCAAGTACTAATCAATCAATAGGCATGTGTTCCAATTATAGTCGTACGTGCTCGCAATGAGAAACTTGCACAACATCTTTTGTCCTACCAGCCGGTGGCAGCCGGGCCTCAAGGGAAACTATCTGGATATTAAGGTACTCCTTTTAATAGAGTACCGGAGCAAAGCATTAACACTCCGTGAACACATGTGATCCTCATGTCACCGCCATTCCCTCCGGTTGTCCCGATTTCGTCACTTCGGGGCCATTGGTTCCGGACAGCGACATGTGTATACAACTTGCGGGTAAGACCATAAACAATGAATATCATGATGAAATAATAACATGTTCAGATCTGAGATCATGGCACTCGGGCCCTAGTGACAAGCATTAAGCATAACAAGTTGCAACAATATCATAGAAGTACCATCTACGGACACTAGGCACTATGCCCTAACAATCTTATGCTATTACATGACCAATCTCATCCAATCCCTACCATCCCCTTCGGCCTACAGCGGGGGAATTACTCACACATGGATGGGGGAAGCATGGCTGGTTGATGGAGAGGCGTTGGCGGTGATGGCGGTGATGATCTCCTCCAATTCCCCATCCCGGCGGAGTGCCAGAACGGAGACTTCTGGCTCCCGAGACGGAGTTTCGCGATGTGGCGGCGTTCTGGAGGGTTTCTGGCGACTTCAACTTCTCTCTGTGCGTTTTAGGTCGAGGCCGATAAATAGTCCGAAGGAGGGCGTCGGAGGCCAGCCGAGGGGGCCACACCATAGGGCCGCGCGGGCCCCCCCTAGGCCGCGCCGCCTTATGGTGTGGGGCCCTCGGGCCTCCACTTGAATTGTCCTTCTGGCTCCGTCAGTATTCTGGGAAAATAGGCCCTTTCGTCAAAATCCCGAGGTTTTTCCTGAAAGTTGGATTTCTGCACAAAAACGAGACACCAGAACAGTTCTGCTGAAAACAGCGTTAGTCCGTGTTAATTGCATCCAAAATACACAAATTAGAGGCAAAACAATAGCAAAAGTGTTCGGGAAAGTAGATACGTTTTGGACGTATCAACTCCCCCCAAGCTTAGCTTATTGCTTGTCCTCAAGCAATTCAGTTAACAAGGGAGCGATAAAAGAACTTTCACGAACACATTTGTTCATATGATGTATATATTCTCATGATATGGCTAATACTTAAGCAGTTCATAATAAGATACATGCAAATAAGATCATCTAACAGACTATGTCAATCATGAAGAGGTACCAACAATTAATAATAAGCATCATGAATCATGTATATAAGCAGGATTGCAATGTTCATAAGAGAGTATGATAAAGTGGTATCTCGCTTGCTCGTATTTGATCGGCAAAACATAAATGCCCGGGCACCTCCGGAGTTCATAGAAAGACTAGAAGTAGTGATTGTCAAAGATAAAAGCATCAAAGTTATACCACAATCAATCATATTTTGAGACAAGCATATTATACTAAAAATGACAGTTGTGCTCTCAAGAAAGTGCTCAAAGAAAGGATGGAGACACAACATAAAAGTAAAAGATTAACCCTTCGCAGAGGGAAGCAGGGATTAACATGTGCTAGAGCTTTTCATTTGTAAAGCAGGAGTAAAATTATTTTGAGAGGTGTTTGTTGTTGTCAACGAATGGTAATGGGTACACCAACTACCTCGCCAACCGGACTTTCAAGAGCGGCTCCCATGAATTATTTGCATGTTTATGTGGCACTCCTTCCAACCTTTCTTACATAAACCATGGCTAACCGAATCCTCGGGTGCCTGCCAACAATCACATACCATGAAGGAGTGCCTTTTTAGTTTAGTTTTATTATGATGATGACACTCCCCCAACCTTTGCTTACACAAGCCATGGCTAACCGAATCCTTCGGGTGCCGTCCAACAATCACAAACCATGGAGGAGTGTCTATTTAAGTTAATTAATTCGGGACTGGGAATCCCATTGCCAGCTCTTTTTGCAAAATTATTGGATAAGCGGATGTGCCACTAGTCCATATGAGAGTCCGTCAAAAGTAAATGACAAGGTTGAAAACTAAACACCACATACTTCCTCATGAGCTATGAAACATTAACACAAATTGAGAAGCATTTTGAAGGTTTTAAAGGTAGCGCATGAGAATTTACTTGGAATGGTTCGAAATGCCATGCATAGGTATTTATGGTGGACACTCTGGAATAACTTGGTTTTCATGTGTTTGGAGGCACGAGCAGCGTTCCCGCTCAGTACAAGTGAAGGCTAGCAAAAGACTAGGGAGCGACAAATCAAGAGAGCAGTAACTGTCATAATCATGCTTGCGGCAAAATAAATTAACTGGGGCATAAAAGTGATACAAGAACTCTGAAACAATGTAAATCATCGAGGCTTAATTGACTTTTTGTTCAGTCATATGCATGCGTGAGCATGTGCCAAGTCTATATAAATGAATTATTCAGAGGAGGATACCACAATGCCATACTTACTTATGAATAAAACAATGCAAGCAAACATCCATGACATGCTACTCATATTAATAAATTGGAGCTAAACATGAGAGATCATGAACTACTAGACTTTCTTAAATGACATATACCTCACATGAACCAACTAAGCATGCGCACATGGATGAGTATATGTACAAAAATGAAAACAAATAGAGTTCATACCAGCCTCTCACCACAATCAGATTGTTGTAGATCGTCATTATTGCCTTTTCACTTGTGTAGCTTGGATAATATGAAATGAAAACCACGCTCCAGCCACCGAAGACCATTGAACTCATGATGAACTTTACAAACCAAAGAAGAACAGCAAATATTTTTGGTGTTTTCGAATTTGAGAACAAGAACAAAAAGGAAACAAGCAAACAAAACAAAATCTTTTTGGGTTTTCTTATAGCAAACTAGCAATAGCAAATAAAGCGAAACAAATGCAAGAAACCAAGATAAACAAATGGTGAAGAGAAACAACAGAAATATTTTTGGTCTTTTTGTGTTTTGGGAAAGAAACAAAGTGAAAGCAAGAAATAGCAAACTAAAAGAAACACAGAAAAGCGAGATGGCAGAAATCTGCCAAAACACGACAGCAGTACAGAAATCGATTTTTACAAAAATCTTACGTTGCTCAGATCGAAAAGTGTTCAACTAATGAAAGTTAGATAACAACCTGGGGAACATGCACAAAAATTGGCTTCGCAAAATAACGTTCTGGCTGTGCGCACGAATTTTTACGGTAACAGTCCAGAATCTGTTTTCAGGCAGCACTTCCCCAAATATCATCTTCCTCTCATTAGAAAACCACTCAAACAAACTAAACAAGTATATACAAGTATCCAGCAACCATGATATGCAAAGAATGAGTGATGCCGGTATACCTCCCCCCAAGCTTAGGCTTTTGGCCTAAGTGGAATTCAACCCCATCGAGGGTCTGGGTTCCACGCCGGTGGATCATACATGGAGTAGTCGTAATAAGGTACCGATGCGGAAGAAAAACGTGGAGGCTCCTCATGCCCAATGTGTTGATGCGAAGAGCTTGCTGCATCTGACGACGAGTCGAGGTGTTCCTCGACCTCATCCGTGTTGTCTCGTGCACGATGGCTTCCTCCCTCGATGTATGCATTAACTGCACTTTCCGTGACTGACCAATCCTCCCCGGAATCAAGGTTAAACGAGAGAAGGTGCAGGCAATCCTACTAATTTTTCAACTTTCTTAGTCCTTGTCCAAGATTTCTTGTAAAATGTTATTCTATAAGACAGGTTCCCTAAATTAGACGAATTAGAAAGAAATTCATGCTTAATCATGGAAGCTATGTCAAGTTTCTCCATGGGGAGCTGAATATCAAGACGGTGAGGTCCTACATTATGCATAGCTAATAAGCGAGAGGCGATGAGACCCCCACAAATTCCTCCCCTCTCACGGTTAGTGGCAAGTACTGTTGGCTATCAAAGCTCCCAAGTTATAAGTCCTATTACCTTGTAATGCAGCAGCTAGAAAGGCTAGATCCGGGATAGTTACTTTACCTCCATTCTTTCTCGCTAGAACGCACTTGGTAATGAAATAAGCGAAGTAACGAATAGATGGGAAATGAATACTACTGATTTTACCATCATCCTCTGAGAAGCTTCTTCCATGACAAATCATCTTGAAGAGGTCCAAGAGCTCTTGCGGCGATCCCTTTATCTTCTCGCATGATCCCCATTGCGGCACTCGATTGCTGCACAAAAATCACTCGAATGGCAAGTTGACGAGTTTCATTATAAATTTTGTACTGAACCATGGGATTAGATCGTGACCAATTGAATTTAAAATCCTGCACTACTGACATAGTCAGTTTCACATATTGGCATGGTTCCCCATCAACAAAATCATCCAATCCTGCACGAGAGATTAAACTTTGAACGTCCTGCAAGATCCCTGCACTTCTCATAAAATCCGCACACGGATAGTAAGTGGGATATACTCCTTCTTATCGGTGAACTCTCATGACCTGTGGCACCTCCAACTCATGTTGGTTGAGTTGGTGCCTACCTCCTTCCATTTCTGAAATTTTCAACAAACAATATAAAACTTGATTTTGTGACATATAATTGAGGGAAACTACCATAGGAACTTGCTAGAGTACTAATCATGCATCAAAACTAGTTTCTACCACTTAGAACAAGCATGCAAGCTCACTAAACATGTTACCTACAGCAGCAAAATATTCAAGATATACTCAACCAAACAAAATTCTATTTGGATAATCGAAGGAGTCACATACCGGAGAGCAAATGTGCCAAATTTCAGACAGAAATCTGGGCTGAGCAAAGAGATCGAAAAATCCTGAGCTCTTGAGCAAAAACGCGAGTGAGAGAAAGTTGGTTCGAGTTTTTTCGGGAGAGAGAAGATGCTGGGAGAAAGAGATGAAGAAGTGGGGCAAGGAGGGGCCCACACCACAGGGTGGCGCGCCCCCCTTGCTGGCCGCGCCGGCCTGTGGTGTGGCACCCTGTGGTGCCCCACAGGTCATCCTCTGGTGCTCCCAGGTGCCTCGTCGAAAAATAGGACCAACGGTGTAATTTTCGCGAATTTTTGAAAACTTTGAAAAATGCACATTTACGGGTATTAAGTTTATTATTACTGGCCAGGAAATTTTTTGAAATCTCTAATCAACTAAGGAACTTTGCAAATTAAAAGTGCTACAGCAACTAGAGCAAGTGGAGGAAGAAAGAGATGTTGTTTACCTCCTCTATGCATATAAAATGTATTTGTTAACAAGGTTGATCAAGTCTTGCCACCAAATAAATTTTACATAGCATATAAAGAATTAACCTCAAATCAATCATGTTACCTTGAATTGTATTGATATGGATCCAATCACAAGAGTTTGATATTCTTCTTTAGGCTCATATATAGGACAATCAATAGTTCCCACTTTGATAGTTCTCACATTAGAAATAGTATTAACTCCACACGTTTTTTCAATCCTCTTGGGGAAATAGACGGTGTGTTCCTTATCATCAACATTAAAAGTAACATTTCCTTTATTGCAATCAATAACAGCCCCTGCGGTGTTAAGAAAAGGTCTCCTAAGAATAATAGACATATTATCATCTTCAGGCATTTCCAACACAACAAAATCAGTTAATATCAAGCAGTTATTAGTAACTTGAACAGGAACATCCTCACATATACCAACAGGAATAGCAGTAGATTTATCAGCCATTTGCAAAGATATATCAGTAGGTATCAACTTATCTAAGTAAAGTCTCTTATAAAGAGAAAAAGGCATAACACTAACACCGGCTCCAAGTCACATAGAGCAGTTTTAACATAATTATTCTTAATAGAACAAGGAATAGTAGGTATACCTGGGTCGCCCAAATTCTTTGGAACTTTGCCATTGAAAGAGTAATTAGCAAGCATAGTGGAAATTTCCTCATTGGGGATTTTCCTTTTGTTAGTAACAATATCTTTCATATACTTTGAATAAGGAGGCAATTTAATAGCATCAATCAAAGGGATTTGCAAGAATAAAGGTTTCATCCAATCACAAAATTTATTATAGTGTTCTTCTTCCTTTGATTTTAGTTTCTTAGCAGGAAAAGACATTTGCTTTTGCACCCAAGGTTCTCTTTCATTACCATGTTTCTCAGCAATAAAATCTTCTTTAGTATACTTTTTATTTTTAGCATGCTTTTCAGGTTCTTTTTCAACCTCTTCTTTATCAGGAGTATCATTCTTATCATTATCTTTATCATGTTCATTACCACTTTCAGTTTCAGCATCAGAAATAGAAATACTATTAAGATCATTAACAGGTTCAGAGGATTCTGCAACATTCTTATGTTTCTTTTTCTTTTCTTAGATGGAGCACTAGTTTCAATTTGTTGAGAATCTTGTTCAATTCTTTTGGGATGTCCTTCAGGATATAGAGGATCCTGGGTAGAGACACCACCTCTAGTTGTTACTTTATAAGCATGTTTTTCTTTAGAATTATTTCCTAGCAAGTCATTTTGCACTTTAGTGAGTTGATCAATTTGAGTTTGAACCATATGAAAATGTTTAACAAGCATCTTAACATCATTGGAGGTTCTCTCCACAATATCATGCAATTCACTAATAGCTTGAGAATTTTCCATTAGATGATTCTCTACTCTCATATTAAATTTTTTTTGCTTAACAATATAATTATCAAACTCATCTAAGCATTGCGCAGGAGGTTTTGATTACGGAATATCTTCTCTAGTAAAGCGTTGAAGGGAGTTTACCTCAATCATGGATGAAGGGGGAATTATCTCACATATATCTTCTATGGGAGGTAGATTCTTCACATCTTCAGATTTAATACCTTTCTCCTTGAGAGACTTCTTGGCTTCCCTCATATCTTCATCATTCAATTTAATTAAACCCCTCTTCTTCACTATTGGCGCTGGAGTTGGTTCGAGCGTAGTCCAATCATCATGATTCCGGCCTATTTTAGCCAATAATTCTTCAACTTACGTCCGGAGTTCTTTTCCTGAAAACACAACCAACACAACTATCCGAGTATGCCCTAGACTCAATGGTTAGTCCACTATAAAATATATCAAGTAAATCATGCTTTTCTAAATCATGGTCGAGCGAGCTCTAATAAGAGAGCAAAATCTCGCCCAAGCCTCGAGCAGTTTCTCTCCATCTCCTTGATCAAAATTATAAACTCTCTCGCAAAGCAGCATGTTGAGCACTAGCAGGAAAGTATTTCCGGAAGAAAACATTAAGCAATTCTTTTGGACTTTTAATAGAACTAGGTGGCAAACTATTATACCAAGTTTTAGCGTCATCCTTTAATGAGAATGGAAAGATTTTAGCAACAAAGTAAGTACGCTTCTTAACATCATCAGAAAATAAGCTACTCAGAGTAGATAACTCAGTCATGTGTTCAACAACACTTTCTTTTTCAGTACCACAAAAGGGTGTTTTCTCAACAATAGCTATATGAGATAGATCAAGAGAAAAATCATAATCTTTATCCTTAATGTTTATAGGAGATGTGGCAAATTTAGGATCGGGAGACAGCTTTATATCTAACGAGTATGTTCTGCAAGGAACTTTTTAATTTTTCTTGCATCAGTAGTAGCATTGCATTTTTCAATAAAATCATCATCAAGTTCTACATAATCTTCATCAAGATCATCACTAGAGTATTCAAGTTCGGGTGAATTAACGGGTGTAGTAACATCAGGAGTTTCGAGTATTTTCAAGTTGTCTAGACCTAGCAATTGTAGCATCTAGAAAAGTTCCCAATGAACCACTATCATCAAGCACAGCAGAAATATTATCAGTATTATGAGAGTTTTCGGATTCAGCGAAGTACCAAGCAAGTGAAGCATGTGGCGGTGAAACAAGTTTATCAATCACAGATGGTGAATCAAGAGCAGCAGAGGTACTCAGAGTTGTACCTTTTCTTGTAGTGGATGGTCATATGGCGACCTTAGTATCGCGAGTTTTACCCATGATGGAGAATTTGCAGCGAACAGTATCAATCCAAGTGAACTTCCAAATAAAGCTATGCTCCCCGCAACGGCGCCGGAAAATAGTCTTGATGACCCACAAGTATAGGGGATCGCAACGAGTCTTCGAGGGAAGTAAAACCCAATTTATTGATTCGACACAAGGGGAGACAAAGAACACTTGAAAGCCTTAACAATGGAGTTGTCAATTCGGCTGCACCTGGAAACAGACTTGCTCGCAATAGTTTATCAGTAGTAACACTTTTATAGTAGTAGCAGTAGTGAAATAACAACAGCAGAGTAACAAAGATAGCAGTAGTGATTTTAGTAAACAGCAGGATTAAAATACTGTAGGCACGGGGACGGATGACGGGCGTTGCATGGATGAGAGAAACTCATGTAACAATCATAGCAGGGCATTTGCGTATAATAATAAAACGGTGTCCAAGTACTAATCAATCAATAGGCATGTGTTCCAATTATAGTCGTACGTGCTCGCAATGAGAAACTTGCACAACATCTTTTGTCCTACCAGCCGGTGGCAGCCGGGCCTCAAGGGAAACTATCGGATATTAAGGTACTCCTTTTAATAGAGTACCGGAGCAAAGCATTAACACTCCATGAACACATGTGATCCTCACGTCACCGCCATTCCCTCCGGTTGTCCCGATTTCTGTCACTTCGGGGCCATTGGTTCCGGACAACGACATGTGTATACAACGTGCAGGTAAGACCATAAACAATGAATATCATGATGAAATAATAACATGTTCAGATCTGAGATCATGGCACTCGGGCCCTAGTGACAAGCATTAAGCATAACAAGTTGCAACAATATCATAGAAGTACCATCTACGGACACTAGGCACTATGCCCTAACAATCTTATGCTATTACATGACCAATCTCATCCAATCCCTACCATCCCCTTCGGCCTACAGCGGGGGAATTACTCACACATGGATGGGGGAAGCATGGCTGGTTGATGGAGAGGCCTTGGCGGTGATGGCGGTGATGATCTCCTCCATTCCCCGTCCCGGCGGAGTGCCAGAACGGAGACTTCTGGCTCCCGAGACGGAGTTTCGCGATGTGGCGGCGTTCTGGAGGGTTTCTGGCGACTTCGACTTCTCTTCGTGCGTTTTTAGGTCGAGGCCGATAAATAGTCCGAAGGAGGGCGTCGGAGGCCGGCCGAGGGGGCCACACCATAGGGCCGCGCGGGCCCCCCTAGGCCGCGCCGCCTTATGGTGTGGGGCCCTCGGGCCTCCACTTGAATTGTCCTTCTGGCTCCGTCAGTATTCTGGGAAAATAGGCCCTTTCGTCAAAATCCCGAGGTTTTTCCTGAAAGTTGGATTTCTGCACAAAAACGAGACACCGTAACGGCTTCTGCTGAAAACAGCGTTAGTCCGTGTTAATTGCATCCAAAATACACAAATTAGAGGCAAAACAATAGCAAAAGTGTTCGGGAAAGTAGATACGTTTTGGACGTATCAACATGTTATAAGTTGAAAGCAACCGCTGAAACTTAATCTTCCTTTGTGTTGCTTCAATACCTTTACTTTGATTTATTGCTTTATGAGTTAACTCTTATGCAAGACTTATTGATGCTTGTCTTGAAAGTACTATTCATGAAAAGTCTTTGCTTTATGATTCATTTGTTTACTCATGTCATTTACCATTGTTTTGATCGCTGCATTCATTACATATGCTTACAATAGTATGATCAAGATTATGATGGCATGTCACTCCGTAAATTATCTTTGTTATCGTTTACCTGCTCGGGACGAGCAGAAACTAAGCTTGGGGATGCTGATACGTCTCCGACGTATCGATAATTTCTTATGTTCCATGCCACATTATTGATGATATCTACATGTTTTATGCATACTTTATGTCATATTTATGCGTTTTCCGGAATTAACCTATTGACGAGATGCCGAAGGGCCAGTTGTTGTTTTCTGCTGTTTTTGGTTTCAGAAATCCTAGTAAGGAAATATTCTCGGAATCGGACGAAATCAACGCCCAAGCATCTTAGGATTGCATGAAGCTTCCGGAACACCCGAGAGCCGCCAGAGGGGGGCCACAGGCCCACCAAACAGTAGGCCGGCGCGGCCAAGGGGGGGCCCGCGCCCCCCTGTTGTGTCGTCGCCTCGTCGACCCTCCGACTCCGCCTCTTCGCCTATATAAAGGTCCCTGACCTAAAACACGAGACGGAAAAAGCCACGGTACGAGAAACCTTCCAGAGCCACCGCCATCGCGAAGCCAAGATCTGGGGGACAGGAGTCTCTGTTCCGGCACGCCGCCGGGACGGGGAAGTGCCCCAGGAAGGCTCCTCCATCGACACCACCACAATCTTCATCAACGCTGCTGTCTCCCATGAGGAGGGAGTAGTTCTCCATCGAGGCTAAGGGCTGTACCGGTAGCTATGTGGTTAATCTCTCTCCTATGTACTTCAATACAATGATCTCATGAGCTGCCTTACATGATTGAGATTCATATGAGTTTTGTATCACTATTAGTCTATGTGCTACTCTTGTGATGTTATTAAAGTAGTCTATTCCTCCTCCACGGTGTAATGGTGACGAGTGTGTGCATCGTGTAGTACTTGGCGTAGGTTATGATCATAATCTCTTGTAGGTTATGGAGTTAATTATTACTATGATAGTATTGATGTGATTTATTCCCCCTTCGTAGTGTGATGGTGACAAGTGTGCATGCTATGTTAGTACTCGGTTTAAATTGCAAAGATCTATTATGCTCTAAAGGTTACTTAAATATGAATGTCGAATGTTGTGGAGCTTGTTAACTCCGGCATTGAGGTGCTCTCGTAGGCCTACACAACGAATGGTGTTCATTATCAAACAAGAGTATATGTAGCACAAAGGAAGATAACTTATTTATTTATGTGATCAATGTTGAGAGTGTCCACTAGTGAAAGTATGATCCCTAGGCCTTGTTTCCAAATACTGCAATCATTGCTTACTTACTGTTTTACTGCATCTTTACTTCCTGCAATATTATTACCATCAACTGCACGCCAGCAAGCTATTTTCTGGCGCCGTTACTACTGCTCATATCCATCCATATCACTTGCAACTCACTATCTCTTCTCCGAACTAGTGCACCTATACATCTGACAAGTGTATTAGGTGTGTTGGGGACACAAGAGACTTCTTATACTGTGATCGCAGGGTTGCTTGAGAGGGATATCTTTGACCTCTTCCTCCCTGAGTTCGATAAACCTTGGGTGATCCACTTAAGGGAAACTTGCTGCTGTGCTACAAACCTCTGCTCTTGGAGGCCCAACACTGTCTACAAGAATAGAAGCACCCGTAGACATCACTAACCCTCGAAGATTCCAAAACCTACGAGATTAGATCTCGTTGTTGATGTAGTCGATCGTCCAGTGCTGCAATCCGGCAGCACTTCCGTACTCGGTCGTGCGTACGGTGTCGATGAAGCCCGTCCTCTCCCCGTTCCAGCGGGCAGTAGAGGTGTGGTAGACCCCCTCGGAATCCCAGCAGCACGACGACGTGGTGGTGGTGGTGGTGGAGAAAAACAGCAGGGCTTCGCCAAGCCGGTACAACATTATGGAGGAGAGAGGGGGCGGCCAGAGCTAGGTCTGATGGGGTGAGCGCCCCCCTTTCCCCCTCCCCTCTTTATATAGGGGGGGAGGTCGGTTTGGGTGGCCCCCCAATGCCCCAACCCCATCTAGGGCCGGCGGCCAAAGGGGGGAGGGGGAATTCCCCCCCCCCCCCAAGTTGATCCCCCCCTAGGGTTTGAGGGGCATGTGCCCCTGGCCCATTAGGCTAGGGTGCATCCCCTTGGCCCATGCTAGGCCTCCTAGGGTAGTGGGCCCACTGGTGGGACCCCCGGAACCTTCTAGAACCTTCCCAGTCTTCCACCGAAAAAATCCAGAACTTTTCCGAAACCTAGAAATCAACTTCACTTATATGAATCTTATTCTCCGGACCATTCCGGACCTCCTCGTGATGTCCTGGATCCCATCCGAGATTCCGAACAAACTTCGGTCTCCATCTCATATTCCAAATCTACTTATGCAACTTCGAACCTTAAGCGCGTCACCCTACGGTACGTGAACTATGCGGACATGGTCGAGACTCCTCTCTGACCAATAACCAATAGCGGGATCTGGAGATCCATAATGACTCCCACACATTCAGCAATAACTTAGTGATCGATTGAACCATTTACATACGATACCGATTCTCTTTGTCACGCGATACTTTACTTGTCCGAGGCTCGATCATCGGTATCTCCATACCTTGTTCAACCTCGTTACCGACAAGTACACTTTACTCGTTACCGTGGTATGTCATCTCTTGTGACCTTTTCACATGCTTGCAAGCTAATTAGATGTCATTCCACCGAGAGGGCCCAGAGTATATCTATCCGTCATCGGGATGGACAAATCCCACTGTTGATCCATATGCCTCAACTCACACTTTCCGAATACTTAATCCCATTTTTATAACCACCCATTTACGCAATGGAGTTAGATGTAATCAAATTACCCTTCCGGTGTAAGTGATTTACATGATCTCATGGTCGAAGGATACTATGTATCGAAAGCTTATAGCAAGTTGAACTTAATGACTTGATCTCATGCTACGCTTATTTGGGTGTATTTCCATTATATCATTCTCCCAATGACATAACCTTGTTATTAACAACATCCAATGTTCATGATCACGAAACCATGATCATCTATTAATCAACAAGCTAGTTATATAAGAGGCTTACTAGGGACTCCTTGTTGTTTACATAACACACATGTATCAATGTTTCGGTTAATACAATTATAGCATGGGATGTAAATATTTATCATGAACACTAAGATATAACAATAACTAATTTATTATTGCCTCTTGGGCATATCTCCAACAGTCTCCCACTTGCACTAGAGTCAATAATATAGTTTACATTTGTAAATATATAACACCTTGGCCTTCTGGTGCTTATCATGTTTTGCTCACGGGAGAGGTTTTAGTCTACGGATCTGAAACGCTCAGAAACGTATGCATTTTGAAATTCATTTGCGTCTCAACGCATCACCCATTTTCCAAATGAGTCGGCATTAATTATATATGCTTAGTCCTCTGGTGGAACCTTAATTCCGCGGTCTGAAATAAGTCACTAATATTGTCACACACAATATAGCTTCAAAGTTCTGACACTATCGGAACTACACCAAGTTCTCAAAGAACTCCTCGACTTAACATCTTCAGTCATTGTCAAAACAATGACATACTATGCCTTTGTTTGTAGAATCCGTCACAATATTTAGAACTCATCTAAATCTAGCATAGATTTCTTCTGGCTCATTGTGCTACCTTTTAAACAACACTTAGCCTAATTGAGATTGAAATTTTATTTTTATATGAGACCAAACTAATATCGGTGCAACACCTTACAGCGATTTGTTTGTCATTACCCCATACAAAACTATATATATATCCTTGGTTCTTCTAAAGCACTCAGGGATATTCTTACTGTTGTCCAATGATCATTGCATGAATCATTCTGGTATATGCTCGTAACACTTTAGAGCACAGGACATCTGATTTTGTACACATTATTCGTCATCTAAAATCACTCATGTGTTTTTACTCATTGAGTGTCAATACACTCAAGTCTTGTTAAACCTTCACATGGAAAAGAACACATTCTTAACATTTGACTAATGAACTGTTTCAATATTCATTCTATGTACTTTGACTTAAACTTACTATTCGATTCAATCTATCTTCATAGATCTTGACGCTAAATATGTTTTAGTAAATATCCTTTCATTAAAGTTAATTCTCAATGAAACCTTTTATTCACGTACATAATTACATCATTTATAATCAATGATATGTCATCCACATATAATATTATAACTATGTCTCAGCGCTCCCACTTCATTTCTTGCAAATGCAAGCATCTTCATCGTTTCTGATGAAATCAAAAACTCTTTGACTATTTCATCCGGTGAAGATTCCAACTCCGCGATACTCACTTCATCCAATTGAAGTTTGTATACCTATCTAGTATTCCACGGACCAGCAAAACTCTTGGTTGTATCTAGTATACATCCTTAATACACACTTTTGGAAGGTATGAATTTCTGCCATCCTACAAACATATCTCATAAAAGAAATATGTAGTGATTACTAGAATAATCCACATAGACTATAAGCATTGCTACGGAAGATCTAATCTTATCATAGTCAACTCTTTGAACTTTGTCGTAAACAACTTTTCGACAAGTCGAGCTTCTTCAAGGATATTCCATCCAAGTCCATCAATTTTATAGATCCATTTACTTTCAAAAAGTATTCACCTATCTTGGATTTCATGGCGCATAGCCATTTTTAACGGAGTCAGGGCCCATCATAACTTCTTTGTATGTATTTGGTTTATCATTGTTCAAAATCAATCATTTGTCCACAAATCATTTATTTGATCACAAAGTAAACCATACCTACAAGGTTCAATGGGTACTTCGATCTCTATGACTATAACTCTTTTGTAGACATGGGAGCTATGATCATCGTGGCCGCTTCCGAAACCATTTCCGATGCTGCGCTACTCTGATCATCATGCTCAGGTTCACAAACCTTATCAAGTTCCATTATCCTTCCACTCAAATACTTCGCTAGAAATAATTTCTTGGAAACAAGCAAGTAACATTAACAAACACTTTTGTCTCTTACTTCATAGTGGAAACAATTCCCAATTTTTTCTCTGGGACAACAACAGAGACATTCATCTGGTTTTGGTTGTAAACTCATTTACTTATGCTACGCATACCAAAATTTAAGAAAAGACTATTAGGGTTCATACCCATGCCATAACTCGTATGGTGTCATTTCAACGGATTATGATGATGCTCTATTCAGTGTAAAAGCGGTAGTCTCTAAAGCATAATCCACAAAAATATAATGGCATCATTTTATTTTATCTCATCATTAACCCAACAAGGTTTGGATACGTCTCTCGGAAACTCCATCATCACTATGATACTCCAAGACACGTGAGTTGTAGAACAATTTCATAACTCTCTTAGATGTTCGCTAAAACTCGTAATTCAAATATTTCCACCATGATCCAATCATAGATATTTGACTTTTCTATTATGATGATTTCCACTTCATGCTGAAATTTATTTGAATCCATTCAAATGTTTCAAACTTCTTCCTTATCGAATATATCCACATATATATACTCAATTCATTGTTGGAAGTTTTCATGAAGTAGAAGAATCTCCCGCACACAACTATGCCCAGTGAACCACATACATCATCATGTATGTTTCCACTAAGTTAGTTGCCCATTTAACTCTTGGCCTATGAACGGTATTTCAGTCATTCTCTTTAGAATAGATTTGCAAGCGCAAAACGATTCAAAAATCAAATGACTCCAAAAATCCATTTGCATGGAGTTTCTTCATGCGTTCCTTTCTAACATGACCTAAATGGCGGAATCCACATCATTTGCCTTATGGCATTTTAGCGTTAGTGTTATGCATGTGTGTGATGACCCACAAGTATAGGGGATCGCAGCAGTCTTCGCGGGTAGTAAAACCCAATTTATTGATTCGACACAAGGGGAGACAAAGAATACTTGAAAGCCTTAACAGCAGAGTTGTCAATTCAGCTGCACCTGGAAACAGACTTGCTCGAAAGAGTTTATCAGTAGTAACAGTTTTATAGCAGTAGCAGTAGTGAAATAACAACAGCAGAGTAACGGAAACAGCAGTAGTGATTATAGTAAACAGCAGGATTAAAATACTGTAGGCACGGGGACGGATAACGGGCGTTGCATGGATGAGAGAAACTCATGTAACAATCAAGCAGGGCATTTGCAGATAATAATAAAACGTTGTCTAAGTACAAAGCAATCAATAGGCATGTGTTCCAATTATAGTCGTACGTGCTCGCAATGAGAAACTTGCACAACATCTTTTGTCCTACCAGCCGGTGGCAGCCGGGCCTCAAGGGAATCTATCGGATATTAAGGTACTCCTTTTAATAGAGTACCGGAGCAAAGCATTAACACTCCGTGAACACATGTGATCCTCACATCACTACCATCCCCTCCGGTTGTCCCGATTTCTGTCACTTCGGGGCCATTGGTTCCGGACAGCGACATGTGTATACAACTTGCAGGTAAGACCATAAACAATGAATATCTGTTATCACCAGAATTTGACCAGATCAGAGGTGGGCCGCGATTGAAGAATATACATAGAAGAAATACATGAATCGGCCTTATATACCAAATTTGGCCTAGTTTGCCCGTGTATCTGTAATATAGTAGGGTACGTGTCGATTAGACAGAGTTTGGGCTCGTGCCCGGTTGGGATTATTCCCACATTAGAAAGTCTACGGACTATAAATATGTATCTAGGGTTTATGAAATAAACAACAATCACGTTCACCACAAACCAATCTAGGCGCATCGCCAACTCCCTTTGTCTCGAGGGTTTCTTCCGGGTAAGCATCATGCTGCCTAGATCGCATCTTGCGATCTAGGCAGCACACGTTTATTCGCTGTTCATGCGTTGCTCGTACTGAAGCCTTTTTGATGGCGAGCAACGTAGTTATCATAGATGTTTTAGGGTTAGCATTGTTCTTCGTATCATATGCTATCGTCGTGCGACCCTTAGGCATCTAGCCGCCCTTACACCTATCTTGGGTGTAAGGGCGGCACCCCGCTTGATCATTATTTAGTAGATCCGATCCGTTATGATTGCTCCTTGTTCTTCAAGGATTAGTTTAATATCTGCATGGTTAGGCCTTACAAACGGGTTGAAGGATCCAGTAGCGCGTAGGGTGTAGTTTGCTAGCCCTAGACAGGATGTTCCGAGGATCAACTTCGTGTTGGTTTTTAGGCCTTGTCTAGGGTCGGTTTACGATCACCGTGCGTGGCCGCCAGGCTCAATCACTAGTAGGATGTTCCGATTATGCGGTGAAAACCCTAAATCGTAGTAGGTCGTTTTAGCTTTGTTTTGATCAAGCAGGACCACCATCTGATCGTACACCTCGTACGCATCATGGGTGGATCGGCTCCTTGAGCCGATTCACGGATAACCCGAGAGCCGATCGAGGCTCGTATTTAACGTTTACGTGTATGCCATGCAGGAAACTAAGCGAGGCATCATCCAACACCTTCCTGACCAGGTATAGGTCAGGTGGCACGCCCTTGCATCAGCATCGGACGTGTGTGCCGAGGCTTTGCGGGCCGTCGCTCGGAGGGACCAGGGCCAGCCGCAGTCCTGGGAGATTCCCGGCTCTACTGTGTTGCCCGTCGCTGCCCGCCGGTGGGTTTCTGAGCGCAACACATTCTGGCACGCCCGGTGGGACAATCTTCGACATCAACCGCATCGCCATCTACATCTGAGATGGCGGAAGGCACTCCAGTCAAGTACGAGGATCTGACCGATGAGCTCAAGAAGAAGCATGACGAGATCAAAGCGGTCCTCGAAGCCGACCTCATCGGCTCTTTTCACGTAACCCGCTCACATGGCATCAGGTGGAAAGGGTTCTCACCTGAAGGCGCGCTCGATGGAGTGGACCTGTCCACCCCGTCAGAAGAACGCACCAGGTCGCTGCGTCAGGAGATTAACTTCACGGTGGCTCATTCGCTGCACCGCCATTCTGAGAGCCTGGTGAACACTTTGGAGCGTGTCGCTCTGCGCGTGATCCAGGAAATCATGAGCCACCAATATTCTCCGTCAGGACCAGCTCTGGGGACTCACCAAGGAGAGATGCCACTCCAGTCCCGTCCACCGCTGCCGTTTGCGTTGGCAGCACCAGAAGTGCCGAGTTCATCGGCATACATCGTCTACAAGATCGGTGGTGACCCTAGTGACTACCAATTCTTGCATGAGGCGCCCAAGGAGATCCCTCACGGATACACGTGCGCATACGTGCCGACCGCAATGAATCGGGCGCTCTCGAACCAGGCTGCAACAGCGGGGACTTCCGGAACAGCGAGGAGGAACTTCGGGAACAGATCTTGAGAAGCGGACGTGGCTAGCTAAGTATGCCACTCCGACAAACCTCCGGAGCTCAGCTCCTGCAGCTTGGCTCGGAGCTGGAAAAGCAATCATGGCTGGCTAAGTATGCCACCCCGGCGAATCTTCGAGTTCGACGCTCGCAGCCATCACCGCGGATCAGATTTGTACAATTCTGAAAGACCGGTTCGGCATGATGCCGAAAAGGAGGACAATCGGCTATTCCAAGCCGTACCCCAATGAGTACGAGTTGATCCCGCTACCACCCAAATATCGGCTCCCTGATTTCACCAAGTTTAATGGATCGGATGGTTCCAGCTCCATCGAGCATGTGAGCCGATATTTGGCACAGCCGGGCACGATCTCAGCATCAGACGAGCTGCGCGTGAGGTTCTTCGCACAGTCCCTCACAGGATCGGCTTTCGGGTGGTACACATCGCTGCCACCGGACTCAATCCGGACTTGGAAGCGAGTTGGAAGAGCAGTTCCACATACGGTATCACTCGAGGCTTCCGAGGCTGGCATTGCCGATCTAGCATAGGTACGACAGAAGCGCGGGGAAACAGTGGCAGAATACGTCCAGCGCTTCAGGACCGTTAGGAACCGATGCTATTCGGTTCATGTGAGTGAAAAAGAAGCGATCGAGTTGGCGGTGGTGGGTCTCTCATCATCGATCAAAGACGTGGCCTCCCAAGCGGACTACCCTTCACCGGCGCACATGGTGCGAAGCTGTCGACATATGAACAGCGCCACCCGGATGTTACCAGGATAAATTCAAGCGTGCGGTGGTCCTGGTTGAGGCGGATGAAGATGAAGGTGCTCGCGGGAGATCAAGAGGTAGCGGTGGCCGAATGGACTCGGGGGGCAAGCCCCGTGTCCTGTAAATGGGTTAAGCCACAAGGTCCTCCAAAAGGGTTCGACTTCGACGTGACCAAAGCTGAGCAGATTTTCGACCTCTTACTCAAGGAGAAGCAGCTAAAGTTACCCGAAGGCCACAAGATCCCCACGGTGCAGGAGCTGAACGGAAAGCCATACTGCAAGTGGCATAACACGTTCACCCACGCCACCAACGACCGCAGGGTGTGGCGTCAGCAGGTCCAAATGGCGATAGAACAAGGGCGGCTAATTTTCAGCCAGTACGCCATGAAGGTCGACACACACCCCTTCCCCGCCGTTAACATGGTGGAGTAGGGATGGCACCCGCAGGGTACGGGTACGGGTAGAGTCATTCCATACCCGTACCCGTCGCATTCAATCTTACCCGTCACCCGTACCCATACCCGTCAACGGGTACAAATTTTTCCCATACCCGTTACCCGACAGGGTAAATGGGTACCCGCGGGTAAAAATACCCATGCTTACAACACATCAGAATGATCAAAAAATATGACAGGAGGTGAAGCAATTTAAAATAGGGGTCTAATCCACACTAATCTGCCAGCGATTGTGAGACCAGAAGGGGTGAGGTTTAGCCTAGCAACATGAAGAAATGATTAGGGGAGAAATTAAGTAGTTTACAATATTACGATGGCCATTTTTCAAAATTAGATGGGTAAATGGGTACATGGGTATGGGTTATACGATCCCATACCCGTACCCGCTCTACCCGATGGGTATAATATTTTCCCATTTACAAACCCATGGGTAATATTTTATCCCATACCCGTATTCTTATTGGGTTTTTACCCGGCGGGTATGCGGGTCATGGGTACCCATTGCCATCCCTATGGTGGAGTGCACTTACCATGGAGGGTGCCGGCCAGGTTTCTCGTGCAATATCAACATGGTAGGACCTGGGCACCACTCTGGTAAGGACGGAGATGAGGGCAGCTGCTCTCATAGCAAGGACACAGAGGAAGCCGCTCCACGCGATCGGCTCCGTCACGATGGCAAGCGCTACATCACGGAGGGAGAAGTGAGGAACGTAAGATATCGGCGACCTCTCTCGATCACCTCCTCAACAAGTATGTGGGTCAATATGACCAACGCCGGCGATACAACGACGATGATGAAAGAGATCGTCTGGCTAGGGACGCCAGGAGGCACCGTCGGCATGATCGCGACGAGGAGAGATATGAGCGCCACGCCAAGGAAAAGTCGAGAGAGCAAGACGACGTGGATAGGCATTGGGACTGCCCCTTCTTCGGTACACTGCTGGGATTCAGGAATGAGCCGATTGCCTACAATCGGCAACTGTCCAGAATGTAGACAAAAGAAGAAGGATGCAGCTAACGTGTCTGTGTTCAAACGTCTAGGGCCTCTCCCGCCTCGGAACAAGAACGCTGAGTCCGCTCGAGTAGAAGATCTCGAGGAACTAGAGGACGATGATGAAGAAGAAGACAAGTATCATCGGCCAAGGTGGTTCCCTGATGGGCTCAGCCGTTCCCAAAAGCGAAGGGTTCAGCGACTACGTGGGTTGGAGGAAGCCGAAAGGTTATACCGCACACGTTGAGGAAGGCGCGACCTGATCCGGCCGCTAAAATTCAGCGGACCCCGGACGAAGAAGGTCGGCCACAAAGGAAAGAGTGGCGCCCCGGACAAAAGAAAGCCGATGATGAGACATCGGCTGGCACAAACATGGTGTTCATCCTTCCAACGGAGTTTAGTGCTCCAGGATTAGACGAAGCACCTGTGGCACAACTTGACTGCGGCCCACGGCCGGTCACCTTTGAGAAGCCACAAGAAAGAAGCTACTGGCATCTGAAGGCCCTGTACTTGCGAGGTTACATCAATGGGTAGCCTGTCAACAAAATGCTGGTGGACACCGGAGCGGCAGTCAACATTATGCCATACTCCATGCTACGTCGCTTGGGACGCTCTAGCTCGGATCTGATCAAGACCAATGAGACACTGAGCGATTTCAACGGCCAAGCATCTGACGCACAAGGTGTTCTGAACGTGGATCTGACCGTAGGAAGGAAAACTGTCCCTACGACGTTCTTTATTGTCGACAAGCAAGAGCACCTATGCTTGTCCTACTAGGCAGAGATTGGATCCACGCCAATCTGTTGCATTCCATCCACGATGCACCAATGCCTAATACGAGTGGGATGGAGATGAAGTAGAAGTCGTCCACGCGAGATGATTCAGCCGAGATTTCAACGGCCGGCATGAACGTTTGGGAGACATCGGGCCAAGAGCCACTC
This sequence comes from Lolium rigidum, assembly GCF_022539505.1. Taxonomy (NCBI): domain Eukaryota; kingdom Viridiplantae; phylum Streptophyta; class Magnoliopsida; order Poales; family Poaceae; genus Lolium; species Lolium rigidum. Next base: position 171,129,876 of record NC_061514.1, read on the forward strand.
TCGGGCATCAATTTGGACGATCTGCGAGCGCATCGACGTGACAAAGGACGGGGTTAGGCTGGTTTTATCCACCGGCCTGACCGTGTAACAAGAGCAGCATCTATGGACAAACGTGGCGATGCCGATCCATGTGATCGGCCCCAAGGATCTATGGAGGAACATTGCAAAACCCTCATTGAGCAAGCAACATGGAGGCCGATTCCGAGCAATCGGCCAAAATTATCCTCACCATTCATTCCGCCCGGGTTCAACGTCGATCTAATGGACAATGGGTTTGCGTCGGTCGAAGAGCTGGAAGAAGTCCACACCGGTCCTAACGAGCCGACGTTCACATATAGTGCCTTGGCTAACCACAGAGCCGATATCAGCAGTTACCTGGCAGAATCGGCTCGGGGGGCACCTAGTCAGATGAACATGTGCGATACATGTGCAGTGAAATATTGGGGGCCGATAGAAAAATCGGCCCGTAAAAAAAAATTTCTCATGATACAGCCGATGCACGGACATCAACTTTAGAACTAAGGAACAAAGCCGATGCACGGCCATCGACTCTAGTACAAATTTCACAGGATCTACCAGTTGCGTGTTCAAGACACAAGGACCTCCAACTCTGTGTCAGAGGAGTTTTGCCAATAAGCCGCTGGTGACCATCTGCAGTATCGGCTTTCAACGGAAGAGGGGTGATCGGCTCCGGCTGGTTGAGGTCCATTTGTCTGAATTACGTATCCTCGGGCTCGGGGGGCAGCTGGCCTGATGAATGCTCTGTTTTTGGAAGCCGATTGGGTTGTCATCGGCTAGTCCTGCGTCACAATTTTCTTCAAAGGTGGTGATCCATCAAGCTCAAACTCATCGGTCGAAAGGGATTGAGGCGCTGACATCGGCTTATTGAGCATTGACCAAGTTTACGATCACTCCGTAGTCGAAGAGATGAAGGACGGATTATGAGGGACCGATGCGTTGCCATCGGTTCATTGAGCATTGGCTAAGTGACGATCGGCAGAGTCAGTATGAAGGGAAATCGGCTAAATTAGCGAGAAGGAAATCGGCAAAATCGAATTGGGGAAATTCTTCATTGATAAACGAGATTTCTTACATAAAGAGCTGATTGCTCTCAAAAGGAGGTACTAAGGGGATACATTGCCCCATCTACTGCTACTGATCCTATGCTAAGGGTCCTATCTACGGGCCGTCGCTGCCCTCGTCGTCGCCGTCGTCGCCGCTGTCGGCGCTACTCCCGGCGGGCTCGTCATCGCTGCTGTAGCGGCCGCCGGCAGGACCCTCGTTGTCCTCGTCCTCCTCGTCAGCGTCGTCGTCGTCGCTGTCGAAGTCGCTGTGGTTCCCCGGCCAGGGGCAGAAGCGCTTGGCCGGCGGCTCGTCGGAGGAGGTCTCGTCCTCCTCCTCCTCCTCCTCCTCCTCGGAGAAGGTGAAGTCATCGCAGGAGAAGCGATCGTCATCGCTCTCCTCCTCCGTATCCCCGTCGGCGAGGAAGCGGAGGTCACTTTCCCCATCGGTCGAGGACTTGTCGTCCTCTGACCAGATGGAGAAGTCGTGGCTCGGCTCATCCCCGGCTTCGATGGCGCGACGGATGTTGGCCGCGTGGGCCTCCTCCGGGTTCCACTCCGGCGTCGGCTCGCGGGAGGAGGAGGACTCGATGGAAAGACCCGATGAGGCGGAGGAAGAAGAAGACATGGTGGCGCAGGAGGGCTTTTGGAGTGCTAATGCGAAGAGGATGAAGAAGCAAACTGTTTGGAACGGTTAAATAAAAGGGGATATAGTGGAGATTCAATGCCACAGCAGTTTCCGAGGAAGTGGTTACCAATAGAAGAAAAAAATTGCCAGGTCATGCAGAGAAGTGGAGGAGGCAAGGCATCATGATGAAGGATACTGCGGCGGTTCTGCTCTGCCACGAGATGACCCGACGAAGGAAAAACAGAGTGATTTTGGAAATGTCATTTCCAAAACCAGGGGGGCATGTGTTATCACCAGAATTTGACCGGATCAGAGGTGGGCCGCGATTGAAGAATATACATAGAAGAAATACATGAATCGGCCTTATATACCAAATTTGGGCTAGTTTTCCCGTGTATCTGTAATATAGTAGGGTACGTGTCGATTAGACAGAGTTTGGGCTCGTGCCCGGTTGGGATTATTCCCACATTAGAAAGTCTACGAACTATAAATATGTATCTAGGGTTTATGAAATAAACAACAATCACGTTCACCACAAACCAATCTAGGCGCATCGCCAACTCCCTTTGTCTCGAGGGTTTCTTCCGGGTAAGCATCATGCTGCCTAGATCGCATCTCGCGATCTAGGCAGCACACGTTTATTCACTGTTCATGCGTTGCTCGTACTGAAGCCTTTTTGATGGCGAGCAACGTAGTTATCATAGATGTTTTAGGGTTAGCATTGTTCTTCGTATCATATGCTATCGTCGTGCGACCCTTAGGCATCTAGCCGCCCTTACACCTATCTTGGGTGTAAGGGCGGCACCCCGCTTGATCATTATTTAGTAGATCCGATCCGTTATGATTGCTCCTTGTTCTTCAAGGATTAGTTTAATATCTGCATGGTTAGGCCTTACAAACGGGTTGAAGGATCCAGTGGTGCGTAGGGTGTAGTTTGCTAGCCCTAGACATGATGTTCCGAGGATCAACTTCGTGTTGGTTTTTAGGCCTTGTCTAGGGTCGGTTTACGATCACCGTGCGTGGCCGTCAGGCTCAATCACGAGTAGGATGTTCCGATTATGCGGTGAAAACCCTAAATCGTAGTAGGTCGTTTTAGCTTTGTTTTGATCAAGCAGGACCACCATCTGATCGTACACCTCGTACGCATCATGGGTGGATCGGCTCCTTGAGCCGATTCACAGGATAACCTGAGAGCCGATCGAGGCTCGTATTTAACGTTTACGTGTATGCCATGCAGGAAACTAAGCGAGGCATCATCCAACACCTTCCTGACCAGGTATAGGTCAGGTGGCACGCCCTTGCATCAGCATCGGACGTGCGTGCCGAGGCTTTGCAGGCCGTCGCTCGGAGGGACCAGGGCCAGCCGCAGTCCTGGGAGATTCCCGGCTCTACTGTGTTGCCCGTCGCTGCCCGCCGGTGGGTTTCTGACCGCAACAATATCATGATGAAACAATAACATGTTCAGATCTGAGATCATGGCACTCGGGCCCTAGTGACAAGCATTAAGCATAACAAGTTGCAACAATATCATCAAAGTACCAATTACGGACACTAGGCACTATGCCCTAACAATCTTACACTATTACATGACCAATCTCATCCAATCCCTACCATCCCCTTCAGCCTACAGCGGGGGAATTACTCACACATGGATGGGGGAAACATGGCTGGTTGATGAAGAGGCGTCGGTGGTGATGATGGCGATGATCTCCTCCAATTCCCCGTCCGGCGGAGTGCCGGAACGGAGACTTCGGCTCTCGAGACGGAGTTTCGCGATGTGGCGGCGTTACTGGAGGGTTTCTGGCGACTTCGACTTCTCCCCGTGCGTTTTTAGGTCGAGGGCGATAAGTAGTCCGAAGGAGGGCGTCGGAGGCCTGCCGAGGGGGCCACACGCTAGGGCCGCGCGCCCCCCTCCTGGGCCGCGCCGCCCTAGGGGTGTGGGGCCCTCGGGCCTCCACCTGACTTGCCCTTCTGGCTCCGTGAGTTTTCTGGGAAAATAGGGCCTTCTGTCAAAATCCCGAGGTTTTTCCTGAAAGTTGGATTTCTGCACAAAAACGAGATACCAGAACAGTTCTGCTGAAAACAGCGTTAGTCCGTGTTAGTTGCATCCAAAATACACAAATTAGAGGCAAAACAATAGCAAAAGTGTTCGGGGAAAGTAGATACGTTTTGGACGTATCAACTCCCCCAAGCTTAGCTTATTGCTTGTCCTCAAGCAATTCGATTAACAACTGAGCGATAAAAGAACTTTCACGAACACATTTGTTCATATGATGTAAATATTCTCATGCTATGGCTAACACTTAGGCAGTTCATAATAAGATACATGCAAATAAGATCATCTAATAGCTATGTCAATCATGGAAAGGTACCAACAATTAATAATAAGCATCATGAATCATGTATATAAGCAGGGTTGCAATGTTCATAAAAGAGTATGATAGAGTGGTATCTCGCTTGCCCATATTTGATCAGCAAAACATAAATGCTCAGGCACCTCTGAAGTTTATAGAAAGACTAGAAATAGTGATTGTCAAAGATAAAAGCATCAAAGTTATACCACAATCAATCATATTTTGAGACAAGCATATTATACTAAGAATGACAGTTGTGCTCTCAAGAAAGTGCTCAAAGAAAGGATGGAGACATGACATAAAAGTAAAAGATTGACCCTTCACAGAGGGAAGCATGGATTAACATGCGCTAGAGCTTTTCATTTGTAAAGCAGGAGTAAAATTATTTTGAGAGGTGTTTGTTGTTGTCAACGAATGGTAATGGGTACACCAACTACCTCGCCAACCGGACTTTCAAGAGCGGCTCCCATGAAGGACGTTATTTCTACCAGCAAGGTAGATCATCCCTCTTCTCTTTTGTTTACACACGTATTTTAGTTTTATTATGAGTGACACTCCCCCCAACCTTTGCTTACACAAGCCATGGCTAACCGAATTCTCGGGTGCCTTCCATCAATCACATACCATGGAGGAGTGTCTATTTGCAAAATTCAGTTGCTTACTAATGAATTAGAGCAAAACATGTGAAGAGAATTATTAGTGAAAGTTGATTAATTGGGGCTGGGAACCCCATTGCCAGCTCTTTTTGCAAAATTATTGGATAAGCGGATGTGCCACTAGTCCATATGAAAGTCCGTCAAGAGTAAATGACAAGGTTGAAAGTTAAACACCACATACTTCCTCATGAGCTATGAAACATTAACACAAATTGAGAAGCATTTTTGAAAGTTTTAAAGGTAGCGCATGAGAATTTACTTGGAATGGTTTGAAATGCCATGCATAGGTATTTATGGTGGACACTCTGGAATAACTTGGTTTTCATGTGTTTGGAAGCACGAGCAACGTTCCCGCTCAGTACAAGTGAAGGCTAGCAAAAGACTAGGGAGCGACAAATCAAGAGAAGCGATGACTCGTCATAATCATGCTTGCGGCAAAATAAATTAACTGAGGCATAAAAGTGATACCGGAACTCTGAAGCAATGTAAATCATTGAGGCTTAATTGACTCTTGTTCAGTCATATGCATGCGTGAGCATGTGCCAAGTTAATTCAAACGAATTATTCGAGAGGAGGATACCACAATATCATACCTATCTATGAATAAAACAATACAAGCAAACATCCATGACATGCTACTCATATTAATAAATTGGAGCTAAACATGAGAGATCATGAACTACTAGACTTTCTTAAATGACATATACCTCACATGAACCAACTAAGCATGCTCACATGGATGAGTATATGTACAAAAATGAAAACAAATAGAGTTCATACCAGCCTCTCACCACAATCAGATTGTCGAATATCGTCATTATTGCCTTTTCACTTGTGTAGCTTGGATAATATGAAACGAAAACCACGCTCCAGCCACCGAAGACCATTGAACTCATAAAGATCTTTACAAAACCAAAGAAGAACAGCAAATATTTTTGGTGTTTTCGAATTTGGAAACAAGAACAAAAGAAAACAAGCAAACAAAGCAAAATCTTTTTGGGTTTTCTTATAGCAAACTAGCAATAGCAAATAAAGCGAAACAAATGCAATAAACCAAAATAAACAAATGGTGAAGAGAAACAACAGAAATATTTTTGGTCTTTTTGTGTTTTGGGAAAGAAGCATAGCAAGAACAAGAAAATGAAAACTAAAAGAAACACAGAAAAGCGAGATGGCAGAAATCTGCCAAAACTTGACAGCAGTACAGAAATCGATTTTTACAAAAATCTTCCGTTGCTCAGATCGAAAAGTGTTCAACTAATGAAAGTTAGATAACAACCTGGGGAACATGCACAAAAATTGGCAGCTCCAAATAACGATCTGGCTGTGCGCACGAATTTTTCTAGTAACAGTCCAGAATCTGTTTTCAGGCAGCACTTCCCCAAATATCATCTCCCTCTCATTAGAAAACCACTCAAAGAAACTAAACAAATATGCACAAGTATCCAGCAACCATAATATGCAAAGAATGAGTGATGCTGGTATACCTCCCCCCAAGCTTAGGCTTTTGGCCTAAGTGGAGATCAACCCCAACGAGGGTCTGAGTTCCATGCCGGTGGATCATACATGGAGTAGTCATAATAAGGCACCGATGCAGAAGAAAAACGTGGGGGCTCCTCATGCCCAACGTGTTGATGCGAAGAGCTTGCTGCATCTGATGACGAGTCGAGGTGTTCCTCGACCTCATCCGTGTTGTCTCTTGCACGATGACCATCTCTCTCTATGTATGCCTTCAGTTCACCTTCCGTGATTGACCAATCCTCCCTGGAATCAAGGTTAAACAGAGCAGGTGCAGGCAATCCTACTAATTTTTCAGTTTTCTTAGTTATTGTCCAAGATTTCTTGTAAAATATTATTCTGTAAGACAGGTTGCTCAAATTAGACGAATCAGAAACAAATTCATGCTTAATCATGGAGACTATGTCAAGTTTCTCTACGGGGAGCTGAATATCAAGATGGTGAGGTTCTACATTATGCATAGCTAATAAGCGAGAGGCGATGAGACCTCCACAAATTCCTCCCTTCTCACGGTTAGTAGCAAGTCTGTTGGCTATCAAAGCACCCAAGTTATAAGTCCTATAACCTTGTAATGCAGCAGCTAGAAAGGCTAGATCCTGGATAGATAATTTACTTCCATTCTTTCTTGCTAGAACGCACTTGGTAATGAAATAAGCAAAGTAACGAATAGCTGGGAAATGATTGCTACTGATTTTACCACCATCCTCTGAGAAGCTTCTTCCATGACAAATCATCTTGAAGAGGTCCAAGAACTCTTGCGGCGATCCCTTTATCTTCTCACATGATCCCCACTGCGGCACTACGATTCTTTGCACAAAAATCATTGAATGGCAAGTTGACAGTTTTATTATAAATTTTGTACTGAACCATGAGGTTAGATCGTGACCAATTGAATTTAAAATCCTGCACTACTGACATAGTTAGTTTTGCATATTGGCATGGTTCACCATCAACAAAATCATCCAACCACTGCACGAGAGATTAAACTTTGAACATCCTGCAAGATCCACTGCACTTCTCATAAAATCCACGCACGGATAGTAAGTGGGATATACTCCTTCTTCTCGGTGAACTCTCATGACCTGTTGCACCTCCAATTCCTGTTGGTTGAGTTGGTGCCTACTCCCTTCCATTTTCTGAAATTTTTCAACAAACAATATAAAACTTGATTTGGTGACATATAATTGAGGGAAACTACCATAGGAACTTGCTAGAGTACTAATCATGCATCAAAACTAGTTTCTACCACTTAGAACAAGCATGCAAGCTCACTAAACATGTTACCTACAGCAGCAAAAATATTCAAGATATACTCCACCAAACAAAATTCTACTTGGATAATCGGAGGAGTCACATACCGAAGAGCAAATGTGCCAAATCTCAGACAGAAATCTGGGCTGAGCAAAGAGATCGAGAAATCTAGAGTTCTTGAGCAAAAACGCGAGTGAGAGGAAGGCTGGTGTCAATTTTTTCGGGAGAGAGAAGAGTGTGGGAGGAAGAGATGCTAAAGTGGGGTAAGGGGGGCCCACACACTAGGGTGGCACGCCCCCTTGCTGGCCGCGCCGGCCTGTGGGGTGCCACCCTGGGGTGCCCCACTGGTCATCCCAGGTGCTCCCAGGTGCCTCGTCGAAAAATAGGACCAACGGTATAATTTTTGTGAATTTTTGAAAACTTTGAAAAATGCACATTTCTGGGTATTAAGTTTATTATTACTGGCCAGGAAATTTTTTGAAATCTCTAATTAACTAAGGAACTTTGCAAAATAAAAGTGCTACGGCAACTAGAGCAAGTGGAGGAAGAAAGAGATGTTGTTTACCTCCTCTATGCATATAAAAAGTATTTGTTAACAAGGTTGATCAAGTCTTGCCACCAGATAAATTTTACATAGCATAAGAAGAAATAAACCTCAAATCAATCATGTTACCTTGAATTGTATTGATATGGATCCAATCACAAGAATTTGATATTCTTCTTTAGGTTCATATATTGGACAATCAATAGTTCCAACTTTGATAGTTCTCACATTAGATATAGTATTAACTCCACATGCTTTTTCAATCCTCTTGGGGAAATAGACGGTGTGCTCCTTATCATCAACATTGAAAGTAACCTTTCCTTTATTGCAATCAATAACAGCCCCTGCGGTGTTAAGAAAAGGTCTCCCAAGAATAATAGACATATTATCATCTTCGAGGCATTTCCAACACAACAAAATCAGTTAATATCAAGCGGTTATTGGTAACTTGAACAGGAACATCCTCACATATACCAACGGGAATAGCGAGTAGATTTATCAGCCATTTGCATAGATATATCAGTAGGTATCAACTTATCTAAGTAAAGTCTCTTATAAAGAGAAAAAGGCATAACACTAACACCGGCTCCCAAGTCACATAGAGCAGTTTTAACATAATTATTCTTAATAGAATGAGGAATAGTAGGCATACCTGGGTCGCCAAGCTTCTTTGGAACCTTACCATTAAAAGAGTAATTAGCAAGCATAGTGGAAATTTCCTCATTGGGGATTTTCCTTTTGTTAGTAACAATATCTTTCATATACTTTGAATAAGGAGACAATTTAATAGCATCAGTCAAAGGGATTTGGAAGAATAAAGGTTTCATCCAATCACAAAATTTATTATAGTGTTCTTCTTCCTTTGATTTTAGTTTCTTAGCAGGAAAAGGCATTTGCTTTTGCCCCCAAGGTTCCCTTTCATTACCATGCTTCTTAGCAATAAAATCTTCTTTAGTATAATTTTTATTTTTATCTTGCTTTTCAGGTTCATCTTCAACTTCTTCTTTATCAGAAACATCATTCTTATCATTACCATTATTATTATCATGTTCATTACACTTTCAGTTTCAGCATCAGAAATAGAAATACTATTAGGATCATTAACAGGTTCAGAGGATTCCACAACATTTTTATGTTTCTTCTTCTTTTTCTTAGAAGGAGCTCTAGGTTCAATGCGTTGAGAATCTTGTTCAATTCTTTTGGGATGCCCTTCAGGATATAGAGGATCCTGGGTAGAGACACCACCTTTAGTTGTTACTTCATAAGCATGTTTCTCTTTAGAATTATTTTGTAATAAGTCATTTTGCACTTTAGTGAGTTGATCTATTTGAGTTTGAACCATTTGAAAATGTTTAACAAGCATCTTAACATCATTGGAGGTTCTCTCCACAATATCATGCAAATTGCTAATAGCTTGAGAATTTTCCATTAGATGATTCTCTACTCTCATATTAAAATTTTCTTGCTTAACAATATAATTATCAAACTCATCTAAGCATTGCGCAGGAGGTTTTGAATACGGAATATCTTCCCTAGTAAAGGGCTGAAGGGAGTTTACCTCAATCATGGATGAAGGGGGAATTATCTCACATATATCTTCTATGGGAGGTAGATTCTTCACATCTTCAGATTTAATACCTTTCTCCTTGAGAGACTTCTTGGCTTCCCTCATATCTTCATCATTCAATTTAATTAAACCCCTCTTCTTCAATATTGGCGTTGGAATTGGTTCAAGCGTAGTCCAATCATCATGATTCCGGCCTATTTTAGCCAATAATTCTTCAGCTTCGTCTGGAGTTCTTTTCCTGAAAACACAACCAGCACAACTATCCAAATATGCCCTAGACTCAATGATTAGTCCACTATAAAATATATCAAGTAGATCATTCTTTTCTAAATCATGTCCAGGGTCGAGCTCTGATAAGAGAACAAAATCTTGCCCAAGCCTCAGGCAATTTCTCTTCATCTCCCTGGTCAAATCTATAAATTCTCTGTAAAGCAACATGTTGAGCACTAGCAGGAAAGTATTTTCGAAAGAAAACATCACGCAAATCAGTTGGATTTTTAATAGAACCAGGAGGCAAATTATTATACCAAGTTTTAGCATCATCCTTTAATGAGAAAGGAAAAAATTTAGCGACAAAGTAAGTACGCATCTTGATATCATCGGAAAACAAACTACTCATAGAAGAAAGTTCAATCATGTGTTCTACATCACTTTCTTTTTCAGTACCACAAAAGGGTGCTTTCTCTACAATAGCTATATGAGATAGATCAAGAGAAAAATCATAATCTTTATCCTTAATGCATATAGGAGATGTGGCAAATTTAGGATCAGGAGATAACTTATGTCTAACAGTATATTGTGTGAGAAACTTTTTAATTTTACTTGCATCAGCAGTAGCATTGCATCTATTAATAAGATCATCATTAAGCTCCACATAATCTTCATCAGGATCATCACTAGAATAATCAAGTTCAGGTGAACTAACAGGTGTAGTAGCATCAGGAGTTTCAGCATTTTCAATTTGTCTAGACCTAGCAATTGTAGCATCTAGAAAGGATCCCAATGAACCACTATCATCAAGCACAGCAGAAGCATCATCAATATTATAAGAATTTTCAGATTCAGCAGAAGTACCAGCAAGTGAAGCTTGTGGCGGTGAAACAAGTTTATCAATCACAGATGGTGAATCAAGAGCAGCAGAGGTACTCAGAGTTGTACCTTTTCTTGTAGTGGATGGTAATATGGCGACTTTAGGATCGCGAGATTTACCCATGATGGAGAATTTGCAGCGAACAATATAAATCCAAGTGAACTTCCAAATAAAGCTATGCTCCCCGGCAAAGGCGCCAGAAAACAGTCTTGATGACCCACAAGTATAGGGGATCGCAGCAGTCTTCGCGGGTAGTAAAACCCAATTTATTGATTCGACACAAGGGGAGACAAAGAATACTTGAAAGCCTTAACAGCGGAGTTGTCAATTCAGCTGCACCTGGAAACAGACTTGCTCGCAAGAGTTTATCAGTAGTAACAGTTTTATAGCAGTAGCAGTAGTGAAATAACAGCAGCAGAGTAACGGAAACAGCAGTAGTGATCTTTACTATTAAATGGGAGTTGGTCGTTTGACACTCAACGCACTTTGGTGGTCGTCATTGGAAGCATCCAGACCCTCCAATCTATTCTCCGTATCTCCGCGTCGTCCGATCAAGTCAGAGCTCACGCTATCTTCCTGTCAGCGCTGAAGTTAAGTATGGCATATCATCAATCACGACATGGTAATCATATCTCAGACGATCACAGTAATTAGCAAGATACGCTGGGATCTTCCATTTCCTATTCCCGACCTGGCCTCGTATCGCTTAGAATTTCCTCCTAGAAAGGAACCACCACCGCCCCCGAGCCACCGCCACTTCAAGCTGCGTCCCACGCCCGCTTTTCCCACTACCTATGCTGGTTCCCACAGCTCCACGGCTCCCACGCGGCGATGACGGCCGGAACCTCTGCGACGATGAGCTTCTCCATGCATTGCCGCATCGGCCCTGCCTGAATCCCCTCTCGGTGTACATTCACGAGATCGAATTCTGACCTCCAGGTATACGCCTCCTGCCGCTTGGATCTCACACCAAAGAGGAGATGACGTCGAGCGGACTCAGGTCGAGCGGGTTGAGTTCTTCCACTACACCGAACCATCAGCGTCTCCTTTCTGTTGATCCGCCTCCTCCTCACCGCCGCCCCGCCCGCCTTACTTACTTTCTCCTCACCCACAAGACAACATCGGCGAAGGTCGCCGTGTCATGTAGGAGGCGGAGGGGATCTTTGACGAGGAGCACCTGCGGTCCAGCATGGGTATTGGGTAGGCTCTCTGCGCGCGCGGGATCGATCAGACACGGCCGCATCTTTGTTAAGAACCAGCTACTGTAAACTGTCGAGGTATGCTCCTACAGTTAAGTTCATGTGATTTGTTTGGTAAAATGCCTACAAGGATAATGGATCCTATTTGTTCTGTATAACATATTACTGTCCAATCTGATTGGAAATTTTGAAGGTAATCCTTTGCTTGCTTGGCTAATCAAATTTGTGGCATTCTTTATAAGTGGGTTTTTGATTTGGGAACAGACAATAGGCGTTGAATGCCAAATTAAAATATGATGTTCATAAGTTCAGTACAGTCTTGCAGAAACAACGAAGTGAATAGACAACATCTCTTTGCTTGATTTCATTTTTTCCTTTCTAAGAACGTCACTGCAGTCTATGCCATTAGGATATGCAGAAGTGTTATTGGGACTAAACACCATCACTTTACTTGTAAGATCTCCAAACTTGTCTTGAGGCAGGAGGTTCTGGCCTACAAAGGCGGCTAGAGTCGACGATTCAGACATCGGATGGCTGCACTGGGCATCTCAAGCTGCCCCAGCTCTTCGTCTACTGTCACAACAATTAATACTATTTTGCTTTTTTGTTCTGGAGATTGCTCAAGCGATAATGAATGTTAATTAGTGAGCTGCCGTGTGCTGGCCATTTTCTCAATCGTCACTGTATGCAACCAAAAAGATACTCTATTTGCTGATGCCATGGTTTAGGAAGAGTACTTGTCTCTAAAAAGTTTCAGTTTGCATTGCTTGAATTTGAGGCAGCTAATTAATATTAGCTTTCAAATGATACAGGGTCTATGGCTTTCTCCTAAATTGGTTGGAAGTTGCATCTCAATGGAAGTGACAGTGTGGTGTTTTATCCGATTAGGTGATCACTTGTGTAGGGAAGCAGTTATATATTTGTCTAGGTTTCCTTTTCTGAAGAAAATATGAAGTTCCTTATATATCTGATGTTTCACAGTTTCCTCCTAGCACAGAAGATGGTATACCTTTCCCTCCTAATGCTACTCAATCAGCTGTGTTTTTTAATCTCATGTGTGCTGTCATAGGGCATGTGATTCGCGTTCTGGAATAAATTTCCCTCATTAAGAAACAAGATACTATTCACTTAATATATTTTTTGGTTAAGAATGAACTCCACAAGAACCATCTTTTTCAGCGGCTCAGTAATTCCCTCTGTCGTGCTCGCCATAACACAAGAGCCCACCAATTGAAATCATAGTGCAATAAACATTAATTAGGAACCTGTATAAGCATAGAGTTTGTGAACAAATTATTTTTTCATAAGCTTGGCATAAATGAATTTTGAGCTCTTTGTTTCACTATCTAGAAACCTCATTATGGTGTTTATGTACACTTGCTTTTCAGCAATTTCAAAGTCTGGATGGGGGCTGCTCGATTTTTTCATCTTGGACTGCCTATACAACTCGAGTGCACCAGTGATTCTTTACATTCTTCTTTGTATTGTCCCTCCATTTCTAGACAGGTCAGTTCTGCACTTGAAAATGGAAACTGTTTAACCTCTTTGCGGAAGAGTTTCTTCTGCTCTTTACGTCCTGTAGCTATAGCTGCATATTTTGTGCTTCTTACAATTTCAATGGTTGACCTTTGACAGAGAGAGTAAATTTCCTAATGATTTTCTTCCTATTGTAGTCTTTACGTCAATGCTCTCTAAGCATGAATGTGTTACAATTTGCCACTCTGGTTGTCGTCTTCATTTCTAGATAATACTAAATTTATATCAGCTAAACATCTGTCCCCGTTTGTTCTCCCCAAACACAATGCTTATAGGGCTGCCGATGTTTTGTGGTGTTAGAATTTCATGGTTTGTCTTTTCGCAGCTGATTATGCACTCGCAGGATACTTGTGTTCTTAAGGGAAACAATTAACATGATACTGTTTTGTGTCTGTTAAAATGCTATTTACACTTAAATAGTTTATCTAACAATAGAAGTGATATAGACGCAAACTTTTCAATGTGTTTGTTTGTGATCTTTATTAACCTGGTTTGTCTCTCAGCATCTTGCAAAAATATTCAAAGAGATGCTACCACTGCTGATACATCTATATGAAGCCATCTCCAGAATGAATCGCTTCAGTTGGGAGTAGCCCTGCTTCCACGCCATCGCCCTGCATCCATGCCTTTGTATAAATGATATAGACGATCTGAACGATTCAAAACTCGGATCCGTACAGGACACATGTGGACGGTTCGTTCACAACCCGCAACTAACAACCCAAGTACACCGTTGTATTACCCATTTTGTGCTTAAATTGAACTTTTTCGGTGATTTTTTCAGCAGATGCCAAAGTACTAGAGGTACAATGTTGCTCTTGGTTGTTTGGCCAGTACTTTCTACATGCAAAATCAATATTTATTGTAAAACATTGCTTAATATCCGAACGTAGGACTTGAGCATGCTAACTATTTTACATGCTGATGCATGCATTCATTTCCATCTTGCTGAAAGATGAGGGCTCATACTAAGATGCATGCATTCATTTTTGTCTTGCTAAAGATGAGGACTGATAATAAGATGCATGCATTCTTTCGAGCAAACATCTGGACACTGATTTAAAACGGATTTAGAAGTTGGTACAAGATCACTTAGAATTGTTTCGGATATTTTCCAAATGAAAATATCTTTAAATCAATGATGATTGTACTGCAGCTACTGGGCATCAATTAGGACACACAGAAATTGTTGAAGCAAGTGTTCTATATCACTTATCACTCAATTCTTGCAAATTTTCATGAGCCACCTGATGTAAGGAGATCTATTTATCACGTGAAGATATGTTTCTTATGTTCAAATGTGCAAAACTTGGGCACAATGTTGGTGATCATGTGGAGTAAGTTGTATATGTGACTTTGTAGATCATCTGCTCCATTTATAAAGGGCAATCTGAAATGTTCCAGTCTTCTTCACGTAGAAAACTTTTGGAAATGTTTGTTTTTTCTTATTTTCTGCTGGATTGGTTTGGTGATATAAAAAGAACTTTATCCAAAAGTTACATGTAGTTATCTGCCCTTCCAGTTTTATACTTCATATAATGAAATAGAAACCAAAAGATGGATTGTTGTTTATTGTGGCCATGAGTGAGCATGTGAGGTAGGGTGGTTCTAATGACTCTCTTTACATAAGATCGTGTGTAAGATTTCAAACGAGATGGATCACAACCATCGGAGAAGAATGCCAAGGTGGAGACGTCCAAGAAAAATGTGAAGGAAGAGAATATCCAATAAGAAGGCGGAGTTGGCATTTCCGGTGCAACTGCTAACCATGCCCCACAATGCCATGTAAGGGGTAAATGCAGCCTCATATGTCATGGTTTCTTCACGTCCCTATTCGATGCAAATACTTTGTGCTTAGTGCTAAATGAGCATGCCACACTTATTTGTATGGCCACACTTGTTCGTCAAGGGGGTGGTACTAGAGATGCAAAAAATTAACCTAAAAATCACAAAATGAACTAGAAGAGGGACATTATGAGATCCGACTTGACACCTTAGGTGATCCCACTAACTGTAGTTTGACAAAATGATACTACCTCCGATTCAAGGAATAAGGCGCACTCGTTTTACGTTTTTTTTTTTTTTGACCAAGAATTACTTTAAATATATAAAGATTGTTTGTATGAAATTAGCATCATTAGAAAGTGTTTTTTAATACGAATCCAACGATACTAATTACATATAATATAATCAAAATTGTGTTGCTTAATTTTTATGGTCAAAGTTCGTCTTAAAATACGCGTGCGCCTTATTCCTTTGGACGGAGCAACAACCCTTAATTAAGACTCCACTTTGCTCGGAATTAGTAAAATAGATTGTCTTAAAATACAATGTATTATGAAAAATAATTTGATGGAGCCGTAGCAACGCACGGGCATTCAACTAGTTATAGTAAACAGCAGGATTAAAATACTGTAGGCACGGGGACGGATAACGGGCGTTGCATGGATGAGAGAAACTCATGTAACAATCAAGCAGGGCATTTGCAGATAATAATAAAACGGTGTCTAAGTACAAAGCAATCAATAGGCATGTGTTCCAATTATAGTCGTACGTGCTCGCAATGAGAAACTTGCACAACATCTTTTGTCCTACCAGCCGGTGGCAGCCGGGCCTCAAGGGAATCTACTGGATATTAAGGTACTCCTTTTAATAGAGTACCGGAGCAAAGCATTAACACTCCGTGAACACATGTGATCCTCACATCACTACCATCCCCTCCGGTTGTCCCGATTTCTGTCACTTCGGGGTCATTGGTTCCGGACAGCGACGTGTATATACAACTTGCAGGTAAGACCATAAACAATGAATATCATGATGAAACAATAACATGTTCAGATCTGAGATCATGGCACTCGGGCCCTAGTGACAAGCATTAAGCATAACAAGTTGCAACAATATTATCAAAGTACCAATTACGGACACTAGGCACTATGCCCTAACAATCTTACACTATTACATGACCAATCTCATCCAATCCCTACCATCCCCTTCAGCCTACAGCGGGGGAATTACTCACACATGGATGGGGGAAACATGGCTGGTTGATGAAGAGGCGTCGGTGGTGATGATGGCGATGATCTCCTCCAATTCCCCGTCCCGGCGGAGTGCCAGAACGGAGACTTCTGGCTCCCGAGACGGAGTTTCGCGATGTGGCGGCGTTCTGGAGGGTTTCTGGTGACTTCGACTTCTCCCCCGTGCGTTTTTAGGTCGAGGGCGATAAGTAGTCCGAAGGAGGGCGTCGGAGGCCTGCCGAGGGGGCCACACGCTAGGGCCGCGCGCCCCCCTCCTGGGCCGCGCCACCCTAGGGTGTGGGGCCCTCGGGCCTCCACCCGACTTGCCCTTCCGGCTCCGTGAGTTTTCGGGGAAAATAGGGCCTTCTGTCAAAATCCCGAGGTTTTTCTCGAAAGTTGGATTTACTGCACAAAAACGAGATACCCGAACAGTTCTGCTGAAAACAGCGTTAGTCCGTGTTAGTTGCATCCAAAATACACAAATTAGAGGCAAAACAATAGCAAAAGTGTTCGGGAAAGTAGATACGTTTTGGACGTATCAGTGTGCTTCACCATAAAGATTTATAATAACTTATCCATCGTACATGGAATGTTGTCATAATTTGAACAACTCATTGTTTACATTTAACCAGAATAAAACAACAATTATGAAGTTCTTTATTATAAATCTGAAGGGCTAGATAGAATGCCAACGACGAACATAATAACACTTTATTTTTGTTCCAGACGTGCACTCATATCATATTCCTTATCAGTCACTTAGGCCCTTGTATTCTTATATTGCGTTGTTTTGTATGACACTTCATACCAACCAATATGGTACAAATACCCAAGAATTTCATTGTGTGACCAAACAAGGAATACATCCATAACATGTATATCATCTATATAGACCTGAGCTAGACTTTCTAGTCTTTTCTTTCTTTCTGCCAAAAATCTTTTGTAGTTTCTCTTTTGGCTTTCCTCATTCTCAGAAAACACTTCACCTTCAATAACTTCTAGGTCCATTGGTCAAATACTAATAACCTTGAGGTTCTTACCTTCAAGTGGATCATCGCATAAAAAGTGTTCCAGATTTCACTATTAGTAACCTTTTAATGTGATGAACAATTTCACTCATAATTTTTATCCATCAAATCATGATGTCTTTCCGAGACCATGTTTGTACATGCCAGGCTCGTAAAGTTTTAACCTTAGTATTTGCATGTGCAAATCTGGCTTGCACCCGTTGTATGCACATGTAGAATCTATAGCACCCGATCATCACGTGATGCTTCGAAACGACGAGTCTTAGCAACGGTGCATACTAAGGAAGATCACTTCATGGATATGTGAATATCGTTAGTGCCCAACTAGTTGGAGGATTGGGACGCCTGGCGTCTTCAACCTTCGTACATTCACATAAAACTTATGAGTTTATGTAGTCTCACTAGATTATATTCTATCATCTTGCAATAAGGTCTTAGATATCACATATATCTCATACCTTGCTTATTTCTGAAAACAAAATTTCCAGGTCCTTACTTTTCAAACGGATTTGAACTTCAAGTTTCACGGAGACAAGATGATTTTAGGTACTAATTGAAACCATTGCTCCTTGAATCAGCAATGTGAGGTTTACTAAAATTTTGCAATAGGACTTAATCATTTCTTGATTCTTTAACAATACGGTACCAGTCCGTAAAGTTACTTGTCAGACTTAACAGTATTTCTATCTCAATTACAAGACTAGCGCATGGTAGATAATGGATGCCGATTCTACAAATTTAATTCAAAATACTATTCAGACTATGTTCATGATAATCAGTTCATGTTTTAATCTAATTACTAATGAACTCCCACTTAATACAACATCCCTCATAGTTGTTTAATGTCACACGATCCATATCCACTACACCAAAACCAATCATCACGTGAGATGATGTAGCTTCAATGGTGAACATCAACATGTTGATCATATCATCCATATGACTCGTGTTCAACCTTTCGGTTTCCTGTGTTCCGAGGCCATGTCTGTACATGCTAGGCTCGTCAAGCAAACCCAAGTATTTCCGCGTGTGCAACATGCATGGCTTACACCCGTTGTATGTGAACGTAGAATCTATCACATCCGATCATCACGAGATGCTTCAAAACGACGAACTGTAGCAACGGTGCATACGAGGGGAGAACACTTTATTATCTTGATATTAATGTGAGGGATCATCTTATAATGCTACCGTCGTGATATAAGCAAGACAAGATGCATAAAGGATTAACATCACATGCAATTCATAATATGTGATATGATATGGCCTTTCTTCTTGTGATTTTGATCTCCATCTCCAAAGCACACGAGCATGATCTCCATCATCACCAGCATTGCACCAAGGTCCATGGCGCCACTTCATGGTTGTCCATCACTTATAGCTACTATAACAACTACTTGAAATAAAGCTATTACATGATGAATAGACACGCAGGTCTTAACAAATTTAAAGACAACCATTAGGCTCCTACCGGTTGCCATAATACAATAATGAACATCTCATACATCAAATATAATCATCACATCATGGCCATATCACATCACCAAACCCTGCAAAAACAAGTTAGACGCCTCTAATTTGGTTTGCATATTTTACGTGGTTTAGGGTTTTTGAGTAAGATCCAATCTACCTACGAACATGAACCACAACGATGATACTAGTGTTGTCAATAGAAAGAGTAGATTGAATCTTCACTATGGTGGGAGAGACAGACACCCGCAAAGCCACTTATGCAATACAAGTTGCATGTCAAGCGTGGAGCAAGTCTCATGAGACGCGGTCATGTAAAGTTAGCCGGGCCGTTTCATCCCACCATCCCGCAAGATGCAAAGTACACTAACTAAAAATAACAAAAGCATCAACGCCCACAAAAACCATTGTGTTCTACTCCTGCAACAGATCTATGCATAGACACGGCTCTGATACCACTGACGGGTTCGTTGCATGGAAAACAAAGAATTTCTACCGTGAACATGAACAAAAACCACGATCCAATCTAGGAAGAAGCAAGATCTAATCTACCAAGATTGAAGCAACGAGATGTATGTGAGACTAACCCTCGGAGATTCCAAAACCTACGAGATTAGATCTCGTTGTTGATGTAGTCGATCGTCCAGTGCTGCAATCTGGCAGCACTTTCGTACTCGGTCGTGCGTACGGTGTCGATGAAGCCCGTCCTCTCCCTGTTCCAGCGGGCAGCGGAGGTGTGGTAGATCCCCTCGGAATCCCAGCAGCACGACGGCGTGGTGGTGGTGGTGGAGGAGAAAAACTGCAGGGCTTCGCCAAGCCGGTACAGCATTATGGAGGAGAGAGCGGGCGGCCAGAGCTAGGTCTGATGTGGTGAGCGCCCCCCTTTCCCCCTCCCCTCTTTATATAGGGGGGTGGTCGGTTTGGGTGGCCCCCCAATGCCCCAAACCCATCTAGGGCTGGCGGCCAAAGGGGGGAGGGGGAATTCTTCCCCCCCAAGTTGATCCCCCTAGGGTTTTGGGGAAAACCCTAAGTGTGGCCGACTTGGGCCTTGAAGGGCATGTGCCCTGATACGTCCAAAACGTATCTACTTTCCCGAACACTTTTGCTATTGTTTTTCCTCTAATTTGTGTGTTTTGGATGCAACGTGTGTGTTTGGATGCAACTAACAATTGACTAACGCTGTTTTCGCCAGGACCATCATCGTGTCTCGCTTTTGTGCAGAAATCCAACTTTCAGAAAACCTCGAATTTATAGGCTAAGGCCCTATTTTCATGTAGATTCACGGAGCCGAAG
>NC_061514.1:171150184-171187752 GCF_022539505.1 Lolium rigidum
AGAGGATATCTTTGACCTCTTCCTCCCTGAGATCGATAAACCTTGGGTGATCCACTTAAGGGAAACTTGCTGCTGTTCTAC
Organism: Lolium rigidum; assembly: GCF_022539505.1. NCBI lineage: Eukaryota > Viridiplantae > Streptophyta > Magnoliopsida > Poales > Poaceae > Lolium > Lolium rigidum. Next base: position 171,150,266 of record NC_061514.1, read on the forward strand.
AAACCTCTGCTCTTGGAGGCCCAACACTGTCTACAAGAATAGAAGCTCCCGTAGACATCAGTCGTCGCCAACGCGAGGCTGTGGCAGTGCCTGCTAGAGGACGCGGCGGCGCACCGAGCCCTAGCGGCCGCACGGTAGGCGGCGGAGAAGCAGACGAGGGAGGAACGCAGCGACGGGGCCGGTCCGTCAGGCAACAAGTAGTCTAGGCTTCTACAACTACTTTGTATAGTTTGAATGTAGTACTTTCTATGTTTTCTAAATATATTTCAAATCTAAAAAGGGTTGCCCGTTAGGCAGCAAATAGTTTAGGCTTCTACAACTACTTTGTATAGTTTGAATGTAGTACTTTCTATGCTTTCTAAATATATTGCAAATCTAAAAATGTGTCGTCCCGCTGGGAACACACCCAAACGCAAACGAACACGCGGACAAAATATATCCGCAGGACGACGCAAACGGACACTCGCGACCACTTTTGAACGTCCGATATGTGTCGCCGCGCTAGGCTGGCCGATCCATTCTGCTAGGCACGCCAGCAGCCAGCGGCGCACGCCCCGTGTTCTTTTTTTTCACGAGCTCATCCCTAACCTCCTACTCCTCTCCTCCCGCACGCAGGCACCCACGTCGCCCACCTCCCCCGCTCGCCCGTGCCCTCCCCATGGCCCCGACCCCTTCTTCTTTTCCCTTCTTCCTCCCAACAGAAAACACGCCGCTAGGCTAACGAATTTTGTCGCCGGAGTTCGTCAGTACAGCTGCAGTTCGAGGAAGATTCCGCCGAGCCCCCCCTCCTGTCCCTTTCTCTTCCTTTTGATCTTGCGCATCTCCCTGATTTCGTCTTGTCTTTTATTTCGCATGGCCTGAAGCTCGTCGTCGCTTCACCGACTCCAGCCACTGCTCATGGCTGTTTCAGGAATCCCACCTCGACACCGACCTCACCACTGAGCTCTCCGCGATGAGCCAGTTCCGTGGACATCTTTCCCGAACCAGGAGACCACCGGAGCGACGACGCCCGACCACTTCATCTTCTACAACCAACGCGTCTCTGCAACCTTAAGGGTCCGTTTGTTTGGGCTTCTACTTCAGCTTTTGGGGTCCAAAAGTGGAAGCCCAAACAAACACCCAACAATTGATAAGCGATGGCAAGAATCGCGGCCAGAAAATGAACTAGCTCGGCGTCCCGCAGGAGAAGCGGCGCGGGAGGTGCTTCCCGAGCTTTTGCCAGCTTCCCGCACTGTTAATGACTAAATTCCCTCTATACTTCACCATATTAACAAAAAACTACCACTCCATATATAAAGCAAAGGGGCCTGTGAAACGGCACCACCCGCACGGCCCCGACCTCATTTTCCTCTGCTCCGTCCCGGTTAGGGTTAGGGCTGGCCGCCGCCGACTGTGTCGTTTCCGGCCGCCGCGTGCAAGGGAGCCCCTCAGCCTTGTTCCCCACCGCGCCAACATCGCCCGCCGTCCCATGCAACAAGACTTCAAACTTGTTGCAACAAGACTTCAAACTTTATTTGCATCTATGTGCTTTGAGATTGTATCCTTATGCTACAATGTTATGTTACAATGTTATGTTACTGTTTGGTGCTGTTTTGATCATATATATTGCTGGTTTGGTGCAGATTTGATCATATAATTGCTGGTTTGGTGCAGATTTGATCATATAATTGTTGTTTGGTGTTGTTTTGATCATATATATTGCTGGTTTGGTGTTGTTTTGATCATATAATTGCTGTTTGGTGCAGATTTGATCATATAATTGATGTTTGGTGCTGTTTTGATCATATATATATTGCTGGTTTGGTGCTGTTTTGATCATATAATTGCTGTATGGTGCAGATTTGATCATATAATTGCTATTTGGTGTTGTTTTGATCATATATGTTGTTGGTTTGATCATATATATTACTTGCTGATCATATGTTGTTGTTTTTAGATAAGCGCAAGCCATAGTGATGAAACTGACAGTGATGATGGCATCGAGTCTGCACTTATGGATTCAAGAAGGCGCCGTCGTCAACGGAATACAGAAATGATGTATCATGTTCTTGAACACTCTGAGAAACATCTTACAAAGAAAAAGAGGGTAGAACCAAGATGCGCCGGACAACAATGGGTATTTGATAACTTGGGCAACTCGAAGGATTGTTATGACATGTTCAGAATGCATAGGCCATGTTTTGATTCTTTGCATGACACTTTGGTTGAAAAATATGGTTTGGAGGCGTCAACCCGCATGTGTTCTAAGGAGGCACTTGGAATGTTTCTATGGACTCTTGGTAGTCCATAATCTGTGAATCAAGTTCATAACCGATTCAAGAGATCCAGGGAGACAATCAATAGGAAGTTTGCGGAGGTGCTATACTGTGTGAATCAGTTAGCGGGAGATATCATCAAGCCTACTGATCCACAGTTCCCAACTGTGCATGAGAGGCTACGGGATTCTAGATTTACACCTCATTTCAATGGTGCAATTGTTGCAATTGATGGGACACACATACCCGTCATTGTGCCTGCTGCTCATATAGTGAACCATGTTGGTCGCCTTAGATATCCCACACAAAATGTTATGGTTGTTTGTGATTTTGACTTGAGCTTCACCTCCATAGTTGCAGGATGGCCAGGTTCCGTGCATGACACAAGGATATTCAAAGATACATTGCTTAAGTTTGAAGCAATTTTTCCTCATCCTCCTTCAGGTATATGTTAGGTATGTGCATTCTTCATTACATGATATTGGTGCCATATATGCTAGGACTAACTTGTGTTTTTTTCAGGAAGATACTATCTAGTTGATTCGGGTTATCCCAATCAAGAAGGGTATCTTTCACCGTATACAGGAACCAAGTATCATCTACCTGAGTTCAGACTAGCTGGACCTCCATCTGGGAAGCAAGAAATATTCAACCATGCTCATTCATCTTTGTGGAATGCTATTGAGAGAGCATTCGGGGTGTTGAAGCAGAAATGGCGTATCTTGCATGGTATATCAAGTTACTCGATAGAGAAGCAGACAGAGATTATCATTGCATGTCTAGCACTACATAACTTCATTCGTGATAGTCAATTGTTTGATCTACACTTCTATCGATGCAATAATGATGAGAACTATATGCCTCCGGGGCATGTTGGTTCCACATCAGCCGGCAATGTGGGCAATGATTTGGGAGAGTATCATGTTAGCATGAACAACGCTCGTGACAACATAGCCAATGTTTTGTTCGCATCAAGGGGAGGTGGCTAGGCGTGGAGAACACTTCTAGCTCTTTTGGATCCATATGGACAAATCTTGTAATATATATCTAGATGTTTACAAATTTGTTGCTCTTTTGGGTTCATATGGACAAGTCTTGTATATTTAATATGAACAAGTCTTCTAACATAATTAAATCAACATAATTTCAATCCTTAAGCATGGCAATTATGTTAAACACATTCAGAATTAGCTAATTCGTCTCAAATCAGCATTTATAGAAGTTCACCAGAATTTGAGACATTCAGGGGCATTTGAGACATTCCATCCTTCTTACCAGCAACAGCAGCCATCCACAGCACTCCTACCAAACATCAAATCTCTGCTTCTGACAGTTGCTCCCTACAATTGCTTTTCCACAGCTCAACAGCTACAACTGCTTTTCAAAAGCTACAGCACAAACAAACAGGGCCTAAGTCACCACAACCACTCAACCAGTTAGATTAGATTTTACCGGATCCGTTGCAGATCATTCGATCTAAATCTGAGGGCCTACCGTGAACCGGTTCAACTATTCACCGATCGATCAAGTGCAGAGTGTACCAAAAAGTGTCTTTGACACATGGGCACCAGTGCTCCCTTCAATTTCAGATTTTTGAAAAATTTAAAACCACACACTTCTGTGTCTCTAAAAATTATGGTGTTAAATATATTGATAGATATGTGCAGTATGTGTGTATGCAAAAAAGTCCCGTTAAAAAATACATTGTATTTTGGGAAATATAAAAAAGATAAATTTGTGACAGTAAATGGTAGTACAATAGTATTAAAACAGTATGTCTTTTTGTTAGAAATTTATTTATTTTGTATTTCTCAAAATTTAAAGTATTTTTTACCGGGACTTTTTTGTGTAGCCTCTTCTTGTACATATCTATATACATATTTAATGTCATAATTTTTAGAGAAATAGAAGTGTGAGATTTTAAAAAATTTAAAAATCTGAAAGTGGAGGGAGTACTGGTGCCAATGTGCACCAAATCCCTACCCAGAGTGTACTAGGTACTTGTGATTCGAAGCTCTAGAGTGGTCGTACAAGACCTCAGGTCAACGGCATTATCGGTTCCCAAAAGGAAAAGTCTTGATGCTATCTATGCCCAACTTTCTACCAGCTACTCGATGTTCCACGTGTACCAAACGCGTGAGCGAGCCAATGCGTTTGAAGTTTCTCTTGGACTGGACTGTGCTCCGATCCGTGACTTCCTGTGTATAACAAGACTTGGAGCCTTGTGCGCACTACATCTGAGACCAGCTTCGTCGACAAGGGCGCACCATGCCGGCAGGAGGGTTGTCGGTGTCGGCGCCGCCCGGCATGGAGTTCGAGGCCAAGATCACGCCTATTGTAGTCACCTCCTGCGTCATGGCGGCCACCGGTGGGCTCATGTTCGGTTACGACATCGGCGTATCAGGTAACGTCCTACATAGCCATTAATTAACAAGCTAGCTAGGCCATGGTAGTATAACGATGCATCGTTTGTCTAGGCGGGGTGTCGTCAATGGAGGATTTCCTGCGTGAGTTCTTCCCGACGGTGCTGCGAAACAAGCACGACAAAGAGGGGAGCAACTACTGCAAATTCAACGACCAGGGCCTGCAGCTCTTCACATCGTCCCTCTACCTCGCCGGCCTCACCTCCACCTTCTTCGCCTCCTACACCACCCGCCAACTCGGCCGCCGCGTAACCATGCTCATAGCTGGCGCCTTCTTCATCATCGGTGTCATTTTCAACGCTGCTGCCCACAACCTCGGCATGCTCATCATCGGAAGGATCCTGCTTGGCTGCGGCGTTGGCTTTGCCAACCAGGTCAGAGAATTTCTGGACTTCAGATTCCTAATCTCTCGAGATTTTGCTTTTTTTTATAGATTTCGTGATTTTATTGCTGCTTTTTAGTAAGTTTTGAAATAACAAATGGTGCAGTTGCTATGTCAAACAGAAAATGTAATTGCTTGTTAAAGTTTTTAGGAGAACCGGTATTAATTCTGGATTTCACGTTTTGAGATTACGACGCAATCGTGCAGGCCGTTCCTCTGTTCTTGTCGGAGATCGCGCCGCCTAGAATCCGCGGGGGGCTCAACGCCCTGTTCCAGCTAAACATCACAGTCGGCATTCTCTTCGCCAACATTGTCAACTTTGGAACTAGCAAGTACTGCCGACTATGCTTTTCCAGCAAGTATAATTGTATAAAGCTTTCCCTGCCCCTCGCCAACAATTGGTTTTCAACCTAGTGCAGGATCCACCCATGGGGATGGCGGCTTTCCCTGTCCCTCGCCGGCCTTCCGGCCTTGCTGCTCACAGCAAGCGCGCTCTTCATGGTGGACACGCCCAACAGCCTCATCGAGCGCGGCATGCCGGAGCTGGGCAAAGCTGTGCTGAAGAAGATCCGCGGCACCGACAACGTGGACCCGGAGTTCAACGAGATCGTGGAGGCCAGCCGCGTCGCCCGCAACGTCAAGCACCCCTTCCGCAGCCTCCTGCAGCGCCGCAACCGTCCCCTGCTCGCCATCACCGTCCTCCTCCAGATGTTCCAGCAGATGACGGGCATAAACGCCATCATGTTCTACGCCCCGGTGCTGTTCACCACGCTGGGATTCAAGGCCGACGCGGCGCTCTACTCCGCGGTGATCACGGGGGCCGTGAACGCGCTGTCCACGCTCGTGTCCGTGTACACGGTAGACCGGGTGGGGCGGCGGATGCTGCTGCTGGACGCCGGCGTGCAAATGTTCCTGTCGCTCGTGGCCATGGCCGTCGTGATGAGGATCAAGGTGACCGACAACTCGGACAACCTCGACCGCGACTGGGCCATCATGGTCGTCGTCATAATCTGCAACTTCGTCTCCTCCTTCGCCTGGTCGTGGGGCCCGCTCGGGTGGCTCATCCCGAGCGAGACCTTCCCGCTCGAGACGCGCTCCGCGGGGCAGAGCATCAGCGTCTGCGCGAACCTGCTATTCACCTTCGTCTTTGCGCAGGCCTTCCTCTCCATGCTCTGCCACCTCAAGTATTTCATATTTCTGTTTTCCGCCGTCTCTGTCGTCGTAATGTCGCTCTTCGTCCTGCTCTTCCTCCCCGAAACGAAAAACGTACCTATCGAGGAGATGGCTGATACAGTGTGGAAACGTCACTGGTTCTGGAAGCGATTTATGAATGACGAGGGCAACAGCCACAGAGTCGGCGAAGCCAACAACATCTACAGTGCCGCTATTTAGCTCGTATTGTTGAGTAACATATTGTATAGGTATAGGTTCGCGTGTTTTCTCAGGATTGTACCTGTAATTGTACATGTGTCCGCCTATATATACATGAGCAGCCAGTCCTATTGGTGGTGTGCAATCTCCAATACCTTTCTGCATGGTATCAGAGGCCCTTCGGCCCTGACCTAGCCGCCGCCCCCCTCCTCCCTAGGGCGCCGCCGGCCTCCTCCCCTCTCCAACCCTAGCCGCCGCCCCCTCTCCTCCTTGGGCGCCGTCGGCCCTCCCTCTCCCAACCCTAGCCGCCGCCCCTCCCCACCCCGAGCGCCGCCGGCCTTCACCCTAACCCTAGCCCTAGCCGCTTCCGCCTACCACCACCACCACCGCTTCCGCCATGGCCGGTTTCTCCTCCTCCGGCTCCGACCCATTCAACTCCTCCCGCTCCGACAGCAGCAACCCCTTCGCTGGCCCCTCTGTCGTCGTCATCCGCGACATCCCCATCGTCGAGCGCGTGCCGGTGAAGCTCTCCACCACCGCTGCCAATTTCTTCCCGTGGAAGACCTACTTCGGGCTGCTCTTCCGCGAGTATGATCTCCTCGATCACGTCGACGGCACCATCGACCTCCTCGCCATGCCGCACGACCCCGAGTGGCTCGCGATCGACGCCACCATCATCCGCTGGTTCTACCAGACCGTCTCCAACGACATCTTCCGCACCGTCGTCCGTGACGGCGACTCCGCCCACACGGTCTGGGCTAAGATCACCGGTCTCTTCACCGACAACAAAATCCAGCGGGTCACCTTCCTGCAGCAAGAGTTCTTCGGCACCCACCAGAACGACCTCTCTCTCGACGAGTACGCCCTCAAGCTGAAGAACCTCTCCGACGAGCTCCGTGACTTGGAGTTCCCGATCGATGACAAGATCATGCTCTCCATCCTGTCGGCGGGTCTCGGAGAGGATCTCAGCAACGCCGCCTCCAACCTCACGCTCCTCACCACGCCCACCTTCGAGCAGGCCGTGGCCTACCTGCGCCTCGAGGAGTGCCGCCTCAAGCATCTCCGGGCACGGGCGGCCCACACCGCCTTCGTCGCTGGCTTCTCCCGCGGTGCCCAGACTCCCGCGCCCCGCGCCCCTACACCTCGTCCCATGGGTCCGCTGCCGGGTTTCCCCGCCGCCGGCCAGCCGCCCGGTCAGACCGGACCGTGGACCGGCCAGTCCGGTCACCAGGCCGGCCAGACCGGAACGTGGACTGGCCACACCGGCGCCCAGGCCGGCCCGACCGGCCCCTGGACCGGGCAACCGGCTCCTTCTGGTCCCTCGGCGTCTCCGTCGCCCGGGGGCGTCGTCGGAGGTGTCGCCGAGAGTCCCTGCTGAAACGGAAAAACCAACTCGTCAAAGTACACGTGCCGGGAAGTGAGGACACGATGGGAGACCGGGTCGTAACAGCGGTAGCCCTTGGTGTTGGCGGTCAGGCGGTGGCGCCCCCTACGCCGGCCCGCCTGGTCCCTCGGCGTCTCCGTCGCCCGCGGCGCCCCAGTCGCCCGCGACGCCTGAGGCGCCCCCAGCGCCCCCATCGCCCGCGGCGTCTTCCTCGGCCGCCTCCTTATCGGCCGCCTCATCGGCCGTCTCGCCGCCCGCCTCGACGCCCGTCGATGCGGTCCCTGGGCCCATGCTCACCCGCGCACGTGCGGGCGTGCGGCGGCCATCTACACGCTACCCCGCCGACCAGTACGTCTGCGTGGCGCTTCGGTCCGCCGCGTCTGCCTTCTGGGCCAGCGGCAACAGCATCCTGCCGCACGACGGCGGAGCTCCTCCCAGCCGCCGACCCGGCCCAGCGCCCGGTCCGGCCGGTTGCCCGGCCTGCCGCCCGGCGCGCCGCCCGGCCTGCCGCCCGGTCAGACCGGCCCCCCGGCCGGCCCACCCGGCCCGCCGCCCAGAGCGCCGCCCGGCTCTCCGCCCGGTCAGACCGGCCCCCCGGCCGGACCGCCCAGCCCACCGCCGGGCCGAACCGGCTCTGTGGCCGGCCCGGCGACCGCTCCTTCGCCGGTGCCCACCTCGGCTCGCGCCGCCATGCAGGAGGAGTACGACGCGCTGCAGCGCAATAGGACCTGGGAGCTCGTTCCCCGGCCCCCTCGCGCCAATGTCATCACCGGAAAATGGGTCTTCAAGCACAAGCTCGGCTCCGACGGTACTCTCGAGCACTACAAGGCGCGCTGGGTGATGCGCGGCTTTCGGCAGCGCGTTGGCGTCGACTTCACGGATACGTTTGCCCCGGTCGTGAAAACCGGGCACGATCCGCACGGTGTTGCACCTCGCCGCTTCTCGCGCGTGGCCGGTGCATCAGATGGACGTCTCCAACGCCTTCCTTCATGGCCATTTGCAGGAGCAGGTGTACTGTCAGCAGCCCATCGGCTTCGTCGACACCGAGCGCCCCGATGACCTGTGCTTGCTCTCTCGGTCCCTGTATGGACTGAAGAAGGCGCCCCGCGCATCGCCGGCTTCCTGCATCAGCTTGGCTTCCGCTCCACGCGCTCTCATGCGTCACTGTTCGTCTACCGGACAGGCAATGACATGGCATACCTGCTTCTGTACGTCGACGACATCATCCTGACGGCCTCCACCGCTGGTCTTCTTCGACAGCTCACCGACAGTCTTCACGCTGAGTTCGCGTTGAAGGATCTTGGCCCGCTCCACTACTTCCTCGGCATCGAGGTTGTCCGGCGTGCGGACGGGTTCTTCCTTCATCAGCGGAAGTATGCCCACGAGCTTCTCGATCGTGCAGGGATGCTTAACTGCAGCCCTGCGCCTACTCCTGTCGACGCGAAGGCCAAGCTCTCCGCCAGTGATAGGTCGCTGACATCCGACGCGCCGTTCTACCGCTCCATCGTCGGTGCTCTCCAGTACTTGACGTTGACGCGACCGGAGCTCCAGTACGCCGTGCAGCAGGTGTGCTTGCACATGCATGCTCCTCGGGATGCTCATTGGGCCGCGGTGAAGCGGATTCTCCGCTACGTCTGTGGTACCATGGGTTACGGCTTGTCGTTGCATGCTTCACCCTCGACGTCGACTGACCTCGTCGCCTACTCGAACGCGGACTGGGCGGGTTGCCCGGATACGCGCCGCTCCACCAGCGGCTACTGCGTCTACCTCGGCTCGTCGCTCGTCTCTTGGTCCTCCAAGAGGCAGCCCACCGTGTCTCACTCCAGTGCTGAGGCCGAGTACCGCGCCGTGGCTAATGCTGTGGCTGAGTGCACATGGCTTCGTCAGCTTTTGTCCGAGCTCTCTTGTCCTGTTGACAAGGCTACGGTGGTCTTCTGCGACAACGTGTCGGCTGTCTACCTCTCCGCCAACCCCGTTCATCATCGGCGCACCAAGCACATCGAGTTGGACATCCACTTTGTTCGTGAGCAAGTTGCCCTCGGTCGCGTTCAGAGTTCTTCATGTACCGACGTCTCAGCAGTTTGCCGATATCATGACGAAGGGATTGCCATCCACGACTTTTCCTGAGTTTCGCTCCAGTCTATGTGTCGGTGCCGACCCTTCTACTGCGGGGGGTGTTGAGTAACATATTGTATAGGTATAGGTCCCCGTGTTTTCTCAGGGTTGTACATGTAATTGTACATGTGTCCGCCTATATATACATGAGCAGCCGGCCATATTGGTGCTGTGCAATCTCCAATACCTTTCTACACGTATCATCCCTGAAGCATTTATCTTCACATGAAGTCGGGATTGAGATTTTAGCATTCTATTGAGTCTTGTCTGACGAGCAATGCAAGGTATCTTGTTTCTTCAGTTGTCTTCTCAACAATCACCTGCGCACGAGTGTGGCGTTTTGGAGGCCGAGCTACATGTAGCTCTTTATTTACAAAAAATCAAAATTCGTATTTTAAAGTTTTTTTAATTGAAATAAAATCCTAGAGTTAGGCAATGATGTATGCTAGAAAATGCTGCAAAATCTCAATGCAAACTGATTTGTATTATAGGCTACGGGAAATTGACAAGAACTCACAAAATGTGTAGTCTTGAAATGTGTACTATTCACTACAAAATTTATCATAATTTGTTATTTTTGTGTAGCCTAGAATATAAAGTAGTTTGTATTGAGAGTGGATACATGAAGTCCGAGCTACATGTAACTGTCTATTTTAAAAAAATCGGAAATCGTATTTTAAAGTTTCAAAAAAAATTGAAAAACAAAATCCTGGATATAGCCAATGATGAAATTTATAAACATGAAAAATCTGGAACATCCCAAATTTTAAAACAAAGAGAAAATGAATTTCCTTTTTCCAAAAATGAGAACCAACAAAAAAAATTCTTACATAGAGTGATATGCATAGTGCTCATCCCTAACCCTTGTGTTTTTGCCATGATTGTTTGTTTATTATTTTGAACACATTCCGAAAACCCTAAACCCTAACCTTCTCAAAAACAAAGTGGGTCAAATTTGAGAAACCAAAATAAAATAAAAAGACATATGTGGGGATATAGCCCTAATATGTAAATCTTGAACCCTACCTCTCTTACTTTACTAAATGGTGGTGGACTATGGTAAACCCCACTAAACCCTAAACCCCCTCTCTCTTGTCACCAACCTTTGAAAAACAAAATAAAAAGAAATGATCTTAAATAAGAAAGAGGCATATGCAAGCCTATAGCTATTTTTGCAAATTCTCAACTTTGCTTTGTCTACCTTGGTAGATGGTTTGGAAATATCTCAACAAACCTAATTTAAGGCTTACCACTCAAACCTTGGTGAAACCAAAAAGAAAACAAAAATCAAATAAAGCATATGCATAGAGGCATATGTGGCACTTAGCCAAAATATCAAATCTTGACCTAGGCACCCACATTGTCCCAAATTGGTTTGAACCCTTTACCCAACTCAATCTAACACCAAATAAACCTCACCCATGTCAAAGAGAAGCAAAGAAAAAGAAAAGAATAAAAAGTAGAAAATCACAAAACCCTGACATATGGCTTATGCTATTTTTACAAAGCTTTGACCTAGACCATTTTGGCTTTCACCATTAGTTGTATTATGTTACTAAACACTTATTACAACTTTTGGAATCAAAGAAACACAAATCAAATCAAATTCAAACTCAAATTGCGATCACATATGATAATGGTCAAATCTGCCATTTATATTCTGGTCACTACTTTGAGCCCCTGGATTTCAAGTCTTTCAAACTAAACTTTCCCAATTCTTTGCACCTCATCCAAGAGCACATCAAGGTGAACAACTTTGGTAAAGACCACCATGTCAAAATCATCTTGGATCAAATTCTATGCTCATGCAAAGTTGGGACTTTTTATCAAATGCAACAATCTCACACATTGCAATTTTGCAATTCTTTTATTTTTTAAAATTCCACCACCACTGGTATTTGTATCTGGTCGTTTGCAACTTATCCAAATGCACCATTTTCGAATTTTGGAACCCTAAGACCCAAACCAAATTTGGCAAGAATTTGCAATTTGCAAATATGCATCTTTTTCAAACACTATTTTCAATAGTGTTTTGAACCAACCCTTGCCACCACTTGGACCCTACCTATCTCCTGGCCCCTCTCCACTTTAACCATGCACAGCAACCCTAGAGGGAGGAGGCTAAGCATGGCATAGCCATGCCATGCCGGTCACAATGCATGAGCACGTGCTCCCTCCTCTCCTTCCCTCACCAGCACTGGCCACCACGTCCTGGAGCTCCACCTAGCCCTACTGCACCAGCCTACGCCAGCCTTGGTCGAGGAGGAGGCCAACCACCACCGGAATGAGCGCGCCCAGGGTGACCAGAGCATGCCGAGGGCGTCTCCCATGGACGTGCATTGGCCACGCGCCGCCCCAACACTTTGCGCCTCCCCCAGACCCCACTCCTGTACGTTGAGCTTCGCCGCCGTCCCTGCAACCCGCCAGACACGCTCCGTGGTTCGCGCAAGCCCTGCCGCGTTGACATCGTCGCCATTTCCTCCGCACCCGTGCCGCCAGACCTCGCCATCGTCAGGCCGTCCCCCACCTAGCCAGCAAGCGCGCCAGCACCGCCTTGACGTTGCCGACCTAGAGCTGCCCTCGCCTACCCCGCTCGCTCGCCGGAATCGCCGCGCCGCTGTCGCCCTCGCCGCAGACCCACGGCCACCTCGAGCTTCTATAAAAGGAGCAAGCCCCGACCCTCTCTCAGCACACCAGTCGCCTCCCCGCCTTTCTCTCGTTCGCCAATCCCCCTTCCCCTCCTCGATTTGGCCCTCCATCGCTGGAATTTGACCGGAGTCCGCCGTGCCAGTACCTCAGCAGCGCCGACGATTGGCGCCGTCCCCGGAGCTCCCACGACCACCGTTGAGTCCGTCGTCGTCTGCAACCTCGACCTGCATCAACGCTGCCGCTCGCCGGAGTCCCTGCTCACCGTCGACCCCCTAGCCTCGCCACGCCCGTAAGCTCTTCTCGTCGGAGGAGACGACGATCGTGCGCCGCACGATCTCGTTTTAATCCAACGGCCATCTCTCCCCCGTACCGATTCGGGTTTTAAATCTCACTGATGCCTGGGTCCCACCGTCAGACGGCCCGCTAAGCGCAGAGCATAGTTTGGCCGGCCTGTTAGGTTTTTCCCGCGCGAGCCCACCAATTTGAAATTGCTTTAAAACAAATCTATAAAATACAAACTGGTGTCCTATTCAAATTTAAATAGTTTCAAATCTACACAACCAAATTTGATGAACTTTATATTGTTGGAAAGCTTATGAATAGCTCTATCCAACCACGCTGGTCTCACTTTGAAACCATTTGTAGAATTAATGTGATAAAAAGAACAAGACGGAGACTTTTTCAATTTCAAATAAATCTTAAAAATCAACCAAAAAATGATATTGAGTTGATTTCAACTCTCCTAGCTCACATTTCACTTACACTAATTGTTTATGTAAAAATATTGCAGGGTTACTTTGAGTGATCATGGCCCAAGTTAAATAAAGGACTATATGGCTATTTTAGTTAAGTGATATTGTCCAAAACTATTATGCAAATCATATGAAGTGTTTTACTTCATTTAAATCTTGTCCCAAGCACTTTCATATGAGGTTTAGACCCTGGTCCATTTACTCTTACATGAAATACTTGGTGATATTAAATCATAAATAGCATGGTTAAATTGTATGAGGTATTCTACCTCATTTAAATCATTTTCCCAAATGATGATGATGAATGGTTGACTTAGGTCAACATGATTTCATGCATGATGGTTTGAGGAAATTAAATCTTAAGAAGATTCAATGAGAGGAAATTATTTCCTCAAACACTAAATGGAAACTATCATTTACATATATAATGAGAGGAAATTATTTCTCTAACACTAAGTAAGAAAACCCTAGAATAATTTTTGGTAGAAATGCTAAGTGATGATGCTAGATCATTTGGAGTGAGCCATTAAGGCTAATTAAGGCTACTATGTATTGTGTGGTGATTGTATCCTCGTATTCGTGTATAGACGCTAGTACCGGAGAATACCAGGAAGAGGAAGGATTCTACCAAGAGGAGGAAGAGGAGAACCTTGACCACTACCAAGGCAAGCTAATATTCTTGCAAAGTGCAAAGCCCTTTGGGGCAAGGCACTATTAGTTATACCTTACTTACAACAATCCTATCCCAAGTTTTTACCTTACAAGTTTTTACTTGTTTATTTAAAGAGTTACTTTTATAGTTAACTTTGGTCTAAGTCAAGAAGATTACTAGAGTAGCAAAGTTAGTCTCAAGCTAGCCAAGCAAGTTAGCACCCCTCATGATTAGTGCTAGTGCTAAATACTAAAACTTGACTACTCTAGATGGGAACATGTGACTTGAAATGAATTTGAAACCTTGGAATGATGAGTCATTCCATTGAATGATTTTTGAAGGTGAATATGACTTGGAGAAGATGGTGATTTTTGATTAAAACTGATATTGGTTTGAATGCGATACCTTTCCAATTTTGAGTACCCCCACAATACCTGATTATGGGTAGGGCTTAACTGGAAATTTATGCATCTTAGCATGGGTTCCCTCTGAACACACATCATAGGGGTTATGCCGAGGTTGCCTCCGTTGTTGAGAAATGATGTGAATTGAGGTAAATTGTACGGCCAAGCCCTGTGCAGTTCCCAGGTTGACAGTTGGTCTTCACTGGGAGGCCAAGCTCATGGGGAGAGGTGTCTATACTAGGGTTTGTAAGTGAAAGGTTATGGTTGATGATCCGCGTACTGTGTTACGATGATTCGGGTTTATCCCGACGGATGAAATCAAATGTTGTGGCACAAGTGTGCAACCTCTGCAGAGTGTAAACCTATTCGAATAGCCGTGTCCACGGTTACGGACGGTTGGAAAGGCCATACAGTTTCCGGTGTCAGATTCTTGAAAATATTGGTGAAGTGAATGGTGAATGGTGACTTGTTTTTGAATCACAACTTGAGTTGTGGGAATGACACTAATGTTCCCACTTGAGTTAGTTAGCACATGGCGAAGTCTTTATCAAATACTTGTGAACTAAAATTGGCTTTATGCAAATTAAACTAGAGCTTAGCACCCCCTTACTAGAATGGTTAGCACTTACACTAGTATTAGTTTGCGAGTACTTTAAAGTACTCACGGTTGTGTCCCTGGCTATTCAAATGGCCAGACTATGAAGAGGAGCAGAACTATCAAGATGACGGCAATCAAGATGTCTACGACAACTAGGGAATCTTCTGACGTCAGACGTTGGCCTGTGGATTAGATAGTCCACTTCCGTTACGCTTCCGCCATGTAATATGTTCGTTGATCAGTAGATCAACTATTTGTGTAATATTGGATCATGTGATCTCTATTTGTAAGACGACTATGGTATGTAATGAATGATGACTTATGATATTCAACTGTTATGTCTCGCAACAACAATATTCCTGGGATTGCGATGTATGGCATAACCGGCATCTGGACTTAAAAATCCGGGTGTTGACAAGTTGGTATCAGAGCCATTGTTTGACCTTAGGAGACCCTAGTTAGAATGGACGTCTGAAAAACATAGTTTCAAAAACCAATGAAGTGAATATTTGTGAAACTTATTCTCACTCTTATCCTTGAGATCTTTTTCAAAAATGAGAAATATATGCTCTACTTTTCTTTGCAAGCCTACATAAAATTTTGCACACTTGACTACTTCCTTAACTTACTCATCCTAATTGCTCACAGATGGAGTACACCTGCAAGACCTATCAGCTTGGCCACGGAGGAAACCTAATGTTCGAGAAGGATTTGAAACAACTAGTGGAATATCTAGGACGCCCGTATCCCGAGTTCTTCGGAATACCCCTCAATAATCACTCCGGAGGACCACCTCGGTGGGAAGTTACTGCAGATCTGCGAAGAAAGCCTGGAGCCCCAATATGGGAAACCTTTTGGCTTTCTGTAACGGGAAACACTTGGAAGGAAGGACTAGTAAGAGCTATGCAAGAAGCAATTGCCCGTTTGTGTGGACAAAATGAGAACTAGATTCAGAACACTCGCTTCATCTACTACCCAAGACATGACCCCATGGGAAGACCGATGACCATGCCCCCGCACACGGAAATGAACCATTATGTCGCACACCTGGACTTCATGCTGTACAAGACCCGCAAGGAGTTGGACAACGCCCTCGCCTTTCGCCAAGCATATTACCCGTGAAGACGAAGAACCCACCCCGAAGAGTAGTATCACTAAAGCACTTGAGTAGGTGTGAGTTGTATCAGGATCCCCTTGTATCGTAGAGCGAATGAATGGTTCTTCAAACCTACGGTGTGTTAGAATTGTAAGGTGTGATGTTTGGTATGAATGAAAAAGTGTTGTTGGCTTTTACCCCCTCAACACTACTCAAGTTTTCAAGTTTTGAACTTTTTGAACTTTAAATCAAACAAACCATAGAAATTTCCCTCTTATCTTATCATCTACTCCAATGTTCAGATGGCCCCACCAACCCGCAGCGCCAACCAAGACGCTATGAGGCAGATGCTAGAAATGATGATGGCCGACCGAGAAGCTGAGAGAGCTGAACGCCAAGCCAACATCGCTGCACTGCAGCAGATCGCTCAGAACAACAACGGCCATGGAAACCACGACCACCCTGGGTCGAAGCTAAAGAACTTTCAGAACACCAACCCACCCATTTTCAGCAAGACCGAAGAGCCACTAGATGCAGATGACTGGCTCCAGACAATGGAGAACAACCTGGAAGTTGCGGGAGTTGAGCCGCAGAGAAAGTACTGTTCGCCACCCACTACCTGTCAGGACCTGCACGAGCCTGGTGGACAAGCGCCCGCGCAATGAATGCGGGACAGATGATGACCTGGGAAGACTTCAAGCTGAAGTTTAGCAAATACCATGTGCCCCAAGGACTGATCAAAAAGATGAGAGACGAGTTCCGCGAACTCAAGCAAGGCAGAATGTCCGTGGTAGAATACCGCGACAGATTCCTTACTCTGTCAAGGTACGCCCCGGACGAAACCGACACGAACGAGAAGCGGAAGGAGAGATTTCTGAACGGACTCCACGACGAAATGCAAATTGTACTGGTCAACATTCCCTTTGCTGACCTAGAAGCCCTGGTGGACTCCGCCATCCAGATGGAAGGGAAGCTTCACCAAGCCAACGAGAATCGCAAATGCCGGATGATGAACCAGCATGGGTCCAGCAATACCCAGAAGTACCGCAACAACTCATCTGAAGGATTTACTCCAAGATACAACAAGCCCACTGCCCAGACTTACCGCCCAAACTACACCAATAACCATGGAGGACCCCCACCAACAACAACAACAACAACAACAACAACATTGGCCCTAGGACTGGAAGCAACGCCATCCCCGTCGCCACCAAGGACAAGGCCACCATCACTTGTTATGAGTGTGGAGTGGTTGGGCATTACTCCAATGAGTGCCCCAAAAGATTAGCCTAGATTGCTGCCAACACCGCTGCACCTGCCCAGAACCAGCGCCGCTTTGCCGCAAGAAGGAACCAGAACAACAACAACGGCCACCTCTACAACATGACTGCAACAGAAGCCCAAGAAGCACCTCAGGCCATGCCAAGTATGTTTTCCTGTTAAATCATATCGCCCAATCTCTCTTAGGGACCTAACTTTTCTTAAAATCTCGGGACGAGATTTGTTTAAGGGGGAAGGGTTTGTAACATCCCAAATTTTAAAACAAAGAGAAAATGAATTTCCTTTTTCCAAAAATGAGAACCAACAAAAACTTTTCTTACATAGAGTGCTATGCATAGTGCTCATCCCTAACCCTTGTGTTTTTGCCATGATTGTTTGTTTATTATTTTGAACACATTCCCAAAACCCTAAACCCTAACCTTCTCAAAAACAAAGTGGGTCAAATTTGAGAAACCAAAATAAAATAAAAAGACATATGTGGGCATATAGCCCTAATATGTAAATCTTGAACCCTACCTCTCTTACTTTACTAAATGGTGGTGGACTATGGTAAACCCCACTAAACCCTAAACCCCCTCTCTCTTGTCACCAACCTTTGAAAAACAAAATAAAAAGAAATGATCTTAAATAAGAAAGAGGCATATGCAAGCCCCTATGGCTATTTTTGCAAATGCTCAACTTTGCTTTGTCTACCTTGGTAGATGGTTTGGAAATATCTCAACAAACATAATTTAAGGCTTACCACTCAAACCTTGGTGAAACCAAAAAGAAAACAAAAATCAAATAAAGCATATGCATAGAGGCATATGTGGCACTTAGCCAAAATATCAAATCTTGACCTAGGCACCCACATTGTCCCAAATTGGTTTGAACCCTTTACCCAACTCAATCTAACACCAAATAAACCTCACCCATGTCAAAGAGAAGCAAAGAAAAAGAAAAGAATAAAAAGTAGAAAATCACAAAACACTCACGTATGGCTTATGCTATTTTTACAAATCTTTGACCTAGACCATTTTAGCTTTCACCATTAGTTGTATTATGTTACTAAACACTTATTACAACTTTTGGAATCAAAGAAACACAAATCAAATCAAATTCAAACTCAAATTGCGATCACATATGATAATGGTCAAATCAGCCATTTATATTCTGGTCACTAATTTGAGCCCTTGGATTTCAAGTTTTTCAAACTAAACTTTCCCAATTCTTTGCACCTCATCCAAGAGAACATCAAGGTGAACAACTTTGGTAAAGACCACCATGTGAAAATCATCTTGGATCAAATTCTATGCTCATGCAAAGTTGGGACTTTTTATCAAATGCAACAATCTCACACATTGCAATTTTGCAATTCTTTTATTTTTTAAAATTCCACCACCACTGGTATTTGTATCTGGTCATTTGCAACTTATCCAAATACACCATTTTCAAATTTTGGAACCCTAAGACCCAAACCAAATTTGGCAAGAATTTGCAATTTGCAAATATGCATCTTTTTCAAACACTATTTTCAATAGTATTTTGAACCAACCCTTGCCACCACTTGGCCCCTACCTATCTCCTGGCCCCTCTCCACTTTAACCCTTGATGTCTACGGGAGCTTCTATTCTTGTAGACAGTGTTGGGCCTCCAAGAGCAGAGGTTTGTAGAACAGCAGCAAGTTTCCCTTAAGTGGATCACCCAAGGTTTATCGATCTCAGGGAGGAAGAGGTCAAAGATATCCCTCTCATGCAACCCCGCAACCACAAAGCAAGAAGTCTCTTGTGTCCCCAACACACCTAATAGGTGCACTAGTTCGGCGAAGAGATAGTGAAATACAGGTGGTATAAATAAGTATGAGCAAGTGGCAACGGCACTGAAAAGTGCTTTGCCCAGGACGATAAACAAGCGATGAGTAACGCAGCACTAGTAACACAAGAAAACAATAAACAAGCAGCGATAGAAGTATTTAGGAACAAGGCCTAGGGATTAGACTTTCACTAGTGGACACTCTCAACTTTGATCACATAACAGAATAGATAAATGCATACTCTACACTCTCTTGTTGGATGATGAACACCACTAATTGCGTAGGATTACACGAACCCTCAATGCCGGAGTTAACAAGCTCCATAATATTCAATGTTCATATTTAAATAACCTTAGAGTGCATGACAGATCAACACAACTAAACCAAGTACTAACATAGCATGCACACTGTCACCTTCACACTATGTAGGAGGAATAGATCACATCAATACCATCATAGCAATTGTTAACTTCATAATCTACAAGAGATCATAATCATAGCCTACGCCAAGTACTAACACGGATGCACACACTGTCACCATTACACCGTGCAGGAGGAATAAACTACTTTAATAACATCACTAGAGTAGCACATGGATAAATTGTGATACAAAACACATTGCAATCATAAAGAGATATAAATAAGCATTTCACTATGCCATTCATAACAGTGAATAAGTATTCTGTGAAATATAGCCTAAGAGACCCACACGGTGCACACACTGTCACCTTTACGCACGTGGGACAAGGAGTCTCCGGAGATCACATAAGTAAAACCCACTTGACTAGCATAATGACATCTAGATTACAAGCATCATCATATGAATCTCAATCATGTAAGGCAGCTCATGAGATTATTGTATTGAAGCACATAGGAGAGAGATTAACCACATAGCTACCGGTACAGCCCCGAGCCTCGATGGAGAACTACTCCCTCCTCATGGGAGACAACAGCGTTGATGGAGATGGCGGTGGTGTCGATGGAGGAGCCTTCCGGGGCACTTCCCCGTCCCGGCGGCGTGCCGGAACGGAGACTCCCGTCACCCGCATCTTGGCTTCGCGATGGCGGCGGCTCCGGAAGGTTTCTCGTACCGTGGCTTTTTCGTCTCGAGGTTTTAGGTCGTGGACCTTTATATAGGCGAAGAGGCGGCGTCAGAAGGTCAACGAGGCGACGACACGCTAGGGGGGCGCGGGCCACCCCCAGGCCGCGCCGGCCTACCATCTGGTGGGCCTGTGGCCCCCCTCTGGCCTCTCTCGGGTGTTCTGGATGCTTCCGGGGATTCTAAGATGCTGGGCGTTGATTTCATCCGATTTCGAGAATATTTCCTTACTAGGATTTCTGAAACCAAAAACAGCAGAAAACAGCAACTGGCCCTTCGGCATCTCGTCAATAGGTTAGTTCCGGAAAACGCATAAATATGACATAAGGTATGCATAAAACATGTAGATATCATCAATAATGTAGCATGGAACATAAGAAATTATCGATACGTCGGAGACGTATCAGCATCCCCAAGCTTAGTTCCTGCTCGTCCCGAGCAGGTAAATGATAACAAAGATAATTTCTGGAGTGACATGCCATCATAACCTTGATCATACTATTGTAAGCATATGTAATGAATGCAGCGATCAAAACAATGGTAATGACATGAGTAAACAACTGAATCATAAAGCAAAGACTTTTCATGAATAGTACTTTCAAGACAAGCATCAATAAGTCTTGCATAAGAGTTAACTCATAAAGCAATAAATCAAAGTAAAGGTACCGAAGCAACACAAAGGAAGATTAGGTTTCTGCGGTTGCTTTCAACTTGTAACGTGTGTATCTCATGGATATTGTCAATATAGAGTAATATAACAAGTGCAATATGCAAGTATGTAGGAATCAATGCACAGTTCACACAAGTGTTTGCTTCTTGAGGTGGAGAGAAATAGGTGAACTGACTCAACATAAAAGTAAAAGAATGGTCCTCAAAGAGGAAAGCATCGATTGCTATATTTGTGCTAGAGCTTTTATTTTGAAAACATGAAACAATTTTGTCAACGGTAGTAATAAAGCATATGTATCATGTAAATTATATCTTACAAGTTGCAAGCCTCATGCATAGTATACTAATAGTGCCCGCACCTTGTCCTAATTAGCTTGGACTACCGGATCATCGCAATACACATGTTTTAACCAAGTGTCACAAAGGGGTACCTCTATGCCGCTCGTACAAAGGTCTAAGGAGAAAGCTCGCATTTTGGATTTCTCGCTTTTGATTATTCTCAACTTAGACATCCATACCGGGACAACATAGACAACAGATAATGGACTCCTCTTTAATGCATAAGCATGTAGCAACAATTAGTGTTCTCATATGAGATTGAGGATATATGTCCAAAACTCGAAACTTCCACCATGATTCATGGCTTTAGTTAGCGGCCCAATGTTCTTCTCTAACAATATGCATGCTCTAACCATTAAAGTGGTAGATCTCCCTTACTTCGAGACAAGACGGACATGCATAGCAACTCACATGATATTCAACAAAGAGTAGTTGATGGCGTCCCCGTAAAACATGGTTATCGCACAACAAGCAACTTAATAAGAGATAAAGTGCATAAGTACATATTCAATACCACAATAGTTTTTAAGCTATTTGTCCCATGAGCTATATATTGCAAAGGTAAAGAATGGAAATTTTAAAGGTAGCACTCAAGCAATTTACTTTGGAATGGCGGAGAAATACCATGTAGTAGGTAGGTATGGTGGACACAAATGGCATAGTGGTTGGCTCAAGGATTTTGGATGCATGAGAAATATTCCCTCTCGATACAAGGCTTAGGCTAGCAAGGTTATCTGAAACAAACACAAGGATGAACCGGTGCAGCAAAACTCACATAAAAGACATATTGTAAACATTATAAGACTCTACACCGTCTTCCTTGTTGTTCAAAACTCAATACTAGAAATTATCTAGACTTTAGAGAGACCAAATATGCAAACCAAATTTTAGCAAGCTCTATGTGTTTCTTCATTAATGGGTGCAAAGTATATGATGCAAGAGCTTAAACATGAGCACAACAATTGCCAAGTATCACATTATCCAAGACATTATAGCAAATACTACATGTATCATTTTCCAATTCCAACCATATAACAATTTAACGAAGCAGTTTCAACCTTCGCCATGAAAATTAAAGGCTAAGAACACATGTGTTCATACGAACAAGCGGAGCGTGTCTCTCTCCCACACAAGCATTTATTCAAACAAAAAAAAACAAAAGCAAGCAGACGCTCCAAGTAAAGTACATAAGATGTGATGGAATAAAAATATAGTTTCAGGGGAGGAACCTGATAATGTTGTCGATGAAGAAGGGGATGCCTTGGGCATCCCCAAGCTTAGACGCTTGAGTCTTCTTAAAATATGCAGGGGTGACCACCGGGGCATCCCCAAGCTTAGAGCTTTCACTCTCCTTGATCATATTGTATCATCCTCCTCTCTTGATCCTTGAAAACTTCCTCCACACCAAACTCGAAACAACTCATTAGAGGGTTAGTGCACAATAAAAATTAACATGTTCAGAGGTGACACAATCATTCTTAACACTTCGGACATTGCATAAAGCTACTGGACATTAATGGAACAAAGAAATTCATCCACCATAGCAAAAGAGGCAATGCGAAATAAAAGGCAGAATCTGTCAAAACAGAACAGTCCGTAAAGATGGATTTTATCGAGGCACCAGAGTTGCTCAAATGAAAATGTCCAAATTGAATGAAAGTTGCGTACATATCTGAGGATCACGCACGTAAATTGGCATATTTTTCTGAGCTACCTACAGAGAGGCAGGTCGAAATTTGTGACAGCAAAGAAATTTGTAACTGCGCAGTAATCCAAATCTGGTATTAACTTTACTATCAAAGACTTTACTTGGCACAACAATGCAATAAAACTAAGATAAGGAGAGGTTGCTACAGTAGTAACAACTTCCAAAACACAAATATGAAATAAAAGTACTGTAGCAAAATAAACACATGTGTTATCTCCCAAGAAGTTCTTTCTTTATAGCCATTAAGATGGGCTCAGCAGTTTTAATGATGCACTCGCAAGAAATAGTATTTGAAGCAAAAGAGAGCATCAAGAAGCAAATCCAAAACACATTTAAGCCTAACATACTTCCTATGAAAAGGAATGTTGTAAATAAAGAAATTCATGAAGCATGATGCAACAAGCATAGAAAGATAAAACAAGTGTAACTTCAAAAATTTCAGCACATAGAGAGGCATTTTAGTAACATGAAAATTTCTACAACCATATTTTCCTCTCTCATAATAACTTTCAGTAGCATCATGAGCAAACTCAACAATATAACTATCACATAAAGCATTCTTATCATGAGTCTCATGCATAAAAGTATTACTCTCCACATAAGCATAGTCAATTTTATTGGTAATAGTGGGAGCAAATTCAACAAAGTAGCTATCATTATTATTCTCATCATCAAATATAGGAGGCATATTGTAATCATAATCAAATTTATCCTCCATAACAGGCGGTACTAAAAGACTACTATCATTACAATCATCATAAATAGGAGGCAAAGTATCATCAAAGAAAATTTTCTCCTCAATGCTTGGGGGACTAAAAAGATCATGAAAACCAGCTTCCCCAAGCTTAGAACTTTCTATATCATTATCAACAATGGTGTTCAAAGCGTTCATACTAATATTACTACCAAGCATGCAAATAAGGTTCCATAGGTTTTTTAATTTTCGCATCAAACCATCCATGTCTTAAATCAGGAAATAGAATAAGAAGCTCATTGCCGTCCATTATGCCAAACTAGTGTAAACAAGAAACAAAAAGATGCAATTGCAGGATCTAAAGGAAATAGCTTCGAACACACACACAACGGCAACAGAAAAGTACTTTACCTGGGACCGGAGTATGAGTGCCTTTTACCTTTCCTCCCCGGCAACGGCGCCAGAAAATAGCTTGATGTCTACGGGAGCTTCTATTCTTGTAGACAGTGTTGGGCCTCCAAGAGCAGAGGTTTGTAGAACAGCAGCAAGTTTCCCTTAAGTGGATCACCCAAGGTTTATCGATCTCGGGGAGGAAGAGGTCAAAGATATCCCTCTCATGCAACCCTGCAACCACAAAGCAAGAAGTCTCTTGTGTCCCCAACACACCTAATAGGTGCACTAGTTCGGCGAAGAGATAGTGAAATACAGGTGGTATAAATAAGTATGAGCAAAGTGGCAACGGCACCGAAAAAGTGCTTTGCCCGGGACAAGTAAACAAGCGAGTAGTAACGCAGCGAGTAGTAACGCAGTAAAACAAGAAAACAAGAAGCGATAGCGATATTTAGGAACAAGGCCTAGGGATTAGACTTTCACTAGTGGACACTCTCAACTTTGATCACATAACGTAATAGATAAATGCATACTCTACACTCTCTTGTTGGATGATGAACACCACTAATTGCGTAGGATTACACGAACCCTCAATGCCGGAGTTAACAAGCTCCACAATATTCAATGTTCATATTTAAATAACCTTAGAGTGCATGACAGGTCAACACAACTAAACCAAGTACTAACATAGCATGCACACTGTCACCTTCACACTATGTAGGAGGAATAGATCACATCAATACCATCATAGCAATAGTTAACTTCATAATCTACAAGAGATCATAATCATAGCCTACGCCAAGTACTAACACGGATGCACACACTCGTCACCATTACACCGTGCAGGAGGAATAAACTACTTTAATAACATCACTAGAGTAGCACATGGATAAATTGTGATACAAAACACATTGCAATCATAAAGAGATATAAATAAGCACTTCACTATGCCATTCATAACAGTGAATAAGTATTCCGTGAAATATAGCCTAAGAGACCCACACGGTGCACACACTTGTCACCTTTACACACGTGGGACAAGGAGTCTCCGGAGATCACATAAGTAAAACCCACTTGACTAGCATAATGACATCTAGATTACAAGCATCATCATATGAATCTCAATCATGTAAGGCAGCTCATGAGATTATTGTATTGAAGCACATAGGAGAGAGATTAACCACATAGCTACCGGTACAGCCCCGAGCCTCGATGGATAACTACTCCCTCCTCATGGGAGACAGCAGCGTTGATGGAGATGGCGGTGGTGTCGATGGAGGAGCCTTCTGGGGGCACTTCCCCGTCCCGGCGGCGTGCCGGAACAGAGACTCCTGTCCCCCAGATCTTGGCTTCGCGATGGTGGCGGCTGCGGGAAGGTTTCTCGTACCGTGGCTTTTTCGTCTCGAGGTTTTAGGTCGTGGACCTTTATATAGGCGAAGAGGCGGCGTCGGAAGGTCAACGAGGCGACGACACGCTAGGGGGCGCGGGCCACCCCCGGGCCGCGCCGGCCTACCATCCGGTGGGCCCGTGGCCCCCTCCGGCCTCTCTCGGGTGTTCGGATGCTTCCGGGGATTCTAAGATGCTGGGCGTTGATTTCATCCGATTCCGAGAATATTTCCTTACTAGGATTTCTGAAACCAAAAACAGCGAGAACAACAGAACTGGCCCTTCGGCATCTCGTCAATAGGTTAGTTCCGGAAAACGCATAAATATGACATAAGGTATGCATAAAACATGTAGATATCATCAATAATGTAGCATGGAACATAAGAAATTATCGATACGTCGGAGACGTATCAACCCTGCACAACAACCCTAGAGGGAGGAGGCTAAGCATGGCATAGCCATGCCATGCCAGCCACAATGCATGAGCACGTGCTCCCTCCTCTCCTTCCCTCACCAGCACTGGCCACCACGTCCTGGAGCTCCACCTAGCCCTACTGCACCAGCCTACGCCAGCCTTGGTCGAGGAGGAGGCCGACCACCGCCGGAATGAGCGCGCCCAGGGTGACCAGAGCATGCCGAGGGCGTCTCCCATGGACGTGCACTGGCCACGCGCCGCCCCAACACTCTGCGCCTCCCCCAGACCCCACTCCTGTACGCTGAGCTTCGCCGCCGTCCCTGCAACCCGCCAGACACGCTCTGTGGCTCGCGCAAGCCCTGCCGCGTCGACATCGTCGCCATTTCCTCCGCACCCGTGCCGCCAGACCTCCCCATCGCCAGCGCTCGCCAGGCCGTCCCCCACCTAGCCAGCAAGCGCGCCAGCACCGCCTTGACGTCGCCGACCTAGAGCTGCCCTCGCCTACCCCGCTCGCTCGCCGGAATCGCCGCGCCGCTGTCGCCCTCGCCGCAGACCCACGGCCACCTCGAGCTTCTATAAAAGGAGCAAGCCCCGACCCTCTCTCAGCACACCAGTCGCCTCCCCGCCTTTCTCTCGTTCGCCAATCCCCCTTCCCCTCCTCGATTTGGCCCTCCATCGCCGGAATTTGACCGGAGTCCGCCGCGCCAGTACCTCAGCAGCGCCGACGATTGGCGTGTCCCCGGAGCTCCCACGACCACCGTTGAGCCCGCCGTCGTCTGCAACCTCGACCTGCATCAACGCCGCCGCTCGCCGGAGTCCCTGCTCGCCGTCGACCCCCTAGCCTCGCCGCGCCCGTAAGCTCTTCTCGTCGGAGGAGACGACGATCGTGCGCCGCACGATCTCGTTTTAATCCAATGGCCATCTCTCCCCCGTACCGATTCGGGTTTTAAATCTCACTGATGCCCGGGTCCCACCGTCAGACGGCCCGCTAAGCGCAGAGCACATTTGGGCCGGCCTGTTAGGTTTTTCCCGCGCGAGCCCACCAATTTGAAATTGCTTTAAAACAAATCTATAAAATACAAACTGGTGTCCTATTCAAATTTAAATAGTTTCAAATCTACCCAACCAAATTTGATGAATTTTATATTGTTGGAAAGCTTATGAATAGCTCTATCCAACCACACTGGTCTCACTTTGAAATCTTTTGAAGAATTAATGTGATAAAAAGAACAAGACAGACACTTTTTCAATTTCAAATAAATCTTAAAAATCAACCAAAAATGATATTGAGTTGATTTCAACTCTCCTAGCTAACATTTCACTTACACTAATTGTTTATGTAAAAATATGGCAGGGTTACTTTGAGTGATCATGGCCCAAATTAAATAAAGGACTATATGGCTATTTTAGTTAAGTGATATTGTCCAAAACTATTATGCAAATCATATGAAGTGTTTTACTTCATTTAAATCTTGTCCCAAGCACTTTCATATGAGGTTTAGACCCTGGTCCATTTACTCTTACATGAAATACTTGGTGATATTAAATCATAAATAGCATGGTTAAATTGTATGAGGTATTCTACCTCATTTAAATCATTTTCCCAAATGATGATGATGAATGGTTGACTTAGGTCAACATGATTTCATGCATGATGGTTTGAGGAAATTAAATCTTAAGAAGATTCAATGAGAGGAAATTATTTCCTCAAACACTAAATGGAAACTATCATTTACATATATAATGAGAGGAAATTATTTCTCTAACACTAAGTAAGAAAACCCTAGAATAATTTTGGTAGCATTGCTTAGTGATGATGCTAGATCATTTGGAGTGAGCCATTAAGGCTAATTAAGGCTACTTAAGTATTGTGTGGTGATTGTATCCTCGTATTCGTGTATAGACGCTAGTACCGGAGAATACCAGGAAGAGGAAGGATTCTACCAAGAGGAGGAAGAGGAGAACCTTGACCACTACCAAGGCAAGCTAATATTATTGCAAAGTGCAAAGCCCTTTGGGGCAAGGAACTATTAGTTATACCTTACTTACAACAATCCTATCCCAAGTTTTTACCTTACAAGTTTTTACTTGTTTATTTAAAGAGTTACTTTTATAGTTAACTTTGGTCTAAGTCAAGAAGATTACTAGAGTAGCAAAGTTATTCTCAAGCTAGCCAAGCAAGTTAGCACCCCTCGTGATTAGTGCTAGTGCTAAATACTAAAACTTGACTACTCTAGATGGGAACATGTGACTTGAAATGAATTTGAAACCTTGGAATGATGAGTCATTCCATTGAATGATTTTGAAGGTGAATATGACTTGGAGAAGATGGTGATTTTTGATTAAAACTGATATTGGTTTGAATGCGATACCTTTCCAGTTTTAAGTACCCCCACAATACATGATTATGGGTAGGGCTTAAATGGAAATTTATGCATCTTAGTATGGGTTCCCTCTGAACACACATCATATGGGTTATGCCGAGGTTGCCTCCGTTGTTGAGAAATGATGTGAATTGAGGTGAATTGTACGGCCAAGCCCTGTGCAGTTCCCAGGTTGACAGTTGGTCTTCACTGGGAGGCCAAGTGACATAGGCATACCCAATGGGCCTGCCGAAGAAGGTACCCGGGGTTTACTGAAGGCCCATCACCCGAAGAATAAGAAGATTTGGAAGACCAAGATACTATTAAGGAAAACTAGAGTTGTAATAGGAGTCATCATTTGTAATCTTGCGGGATGGGTTGGAAACCCTCCCGGACTCTATAAACGTGTGTATTACGAATCCCTCGGCTCCGCCTCCTATATAAGGGGGAGTCGAGGGACAAAGAGAGAATCGAATTTACTTTCAACACAACCCTAGTTTCATATTCGTCGAGTACTTTTCGGCTGAAACCTTCGAGATCTACTTGCCCTCTACATCTAACTAAACCCTAGTCTACAATCCGTAGGCATTGACAAGTTAATACCTTGTCAA
This sequence comes from Lolium rigidum, assembly GCF_022539505.1. NCBI lineage: Eukaryota > Viridiplantae > Streptophyta > Magnoliopsida > Poales > Poaceae > Lolium > Lolium rigidum. Next base: position 171,179,094 of record NC_061514.1, read on the forward strand.
TTGGTGCCGTCTGTGGGATCTAGAGGCGACAAGGAGCTGATCTCGATGGCACGTTCAAGATCGTCGACTTCATCGATAGCAAGCAACATCATGGACGAGAGGTAAACGAGATCGAAACCGGTCTCGTTGATTTTGTTCCTCACCCGCCCTCCCGTTTGGATGCATATGCGTATCTGGAGGAGCCTATGGAGATGACGTTCGGAAAATTCCACTTTCGCGTCGAGAAAGAGGGAGCGTATCGTCTCGAAATTCCGATTTTGTCGGGATTGTCGGCGGTCGATTCCGACTTTTCGAACTCAACATCGTCAATCGAGTCAGGCGAAGAAGAGACTTCATCGCCACGCTTCATCAGCAACAGGGCAAGCGAAAAGCTCGCCAAGATCTTCAGCGACATGTCCTTCGAGTCATCTGCGGACTCCTATATAAGCGATGACTCGAGCAGCGTCGACGCCTTCGATTTCATCGACAAATCCACTACAATGGGCAAGGTCTTCGCCAATCTTTATGATGGTGTCACCAAACATAGCACAGATCTGAATACAAAATACCATCAGATTTATGCCATCGGAGAGCCAAGTCGTGATCGGGAGGAAACATCCGAGGCTTTTGACGATCCGGGAAATCCATACGTCGATCCCTCTAATCTGCGACAAGGTCTAGGCGAGTAAATACGTCGGACCTGAGCCTCGCGATAGAGTTCAACTCCCGCGAGCAGCATGGGATAGAGCCGCAAGAGCTATGGATGGCTCAGAACCAATGGCTACAACAGCCACGCCGAGCAGAGTTGCAAGCATATCAATATAGGCTCGCACGAGTTGCAAGGGAATTGGAAAAACAGACAACTTGCTTTAAATAGAAGAAAGGAGGCAGCCTCCGCTTCAAGCGAGGCGAAGAGCGGAGTTAAGTCGACAATCCGGAACTTCGGGAGATAGCCACGAGAAGCTCGGAACGGAGCAAGATCAAGGTCAGTAAAACATACCTGAAGGAGAAAGAGAGTACTTGGTTCAAAACCTCGACATGTCTTTTATGTCGATAGACACGAGAGGAAACATCATCCCCAAGACACCGAAGGCTGGGTATATGGCGACACAAGCCTTTATCCTCGCATCAAGGCCACCTCCAGGAGATCCAAGGGAAGCACTGTACAACATGGCAATGGCAGGAGTTGGAGCCATGGGGACGGTGTTTGCACCAACACCTCCCGAAGGAACAGCAAGGCAAAATAGTCCACGACCTGCGGCAGCAGCAGCAGCAACTCTCGAAGGAACAAGTGGAGCAAGAGACACGGCAGCACAAGCAAGGGTGGATAGAGCACGACAAAGCAGAAGGGAACATCGACACTCCCCAGAATTAAACGACGAGGATATGTGCGGTTTGCCGTGCTTCACAAGGAGAGTACGAAAAACTCGAGTCCCTTCGGGATTCAAATTGCCCGATAGTTTCAAGAAATTCGACGGCCTGCAAGATCCAGAGGATTGGCTAGTCGATTACTTAGAAACGGTGAAGCTCACAGGGGGGACCAGAGCAACAGCCTATGCAAAGTATTCGGATACACCTGAGTGGAGCCGCGCGATCCTGGATAAAGAAACTTCCTCCAGGATCTATCGACAGCTGAGACAGCTTTGAGGACGTTTTCGTCAAGAACTTTCGCTCCACACTCGCAAAAACCTGCATCGCTAGAGGAGTTGAGGTCATGTCGACAAAAGCCGGACGGACCAATGAGAAAGTATATCCAAAGATGGAACATCATTAAAAATTCGGCGAGAGAATATATCCGACGAGAGGGCAATAGACGCGTTTGTCGCGGGAATCCGGCGAGGAGATTTTGTCGAGGACTTGGGCAGGACCAATCCAAAGACAGTATCCGCATTAATGGAGATTGCAAACAGATGGGCAGATGGAGAAGATATCGTTCATAACAAACGGCATAGATCACCAGAGGAGGACCGCGGCCGAAATTATCAAAGTAGGCGACGATTTCCGCGGCAGTACTCGAGTTATGATACTCCTGGGAAAATTTCGGCTGGCTTTCGAGCAAACAACAGAGATGATTACCAGAGGAGCAACGAACAGCGAGGCGACAATAGAGATGACTCCCGAAACAACAGGCAAGATACCGGGCCAAGGTTCCAAAGACCTTTTGTGTCCCCCGAAGAGATGATGAACGGGCCATGTCAGATGCACTTCTTTCTCGGCAGCAATGGAAAAAGACAGTCAGGATACTTGCAAAAGGATTGCCGAAATTTCCAGGCAATGTTAAGATGGGCAGGACATGCAAATGCTCAGGCAGCGCACAGAAATCCTCAAGGACCTAGGAGTGAGATTCACTTGCCACCTCCTCCCGCGATTACAGATGAAAATCGACATCAGCTCAGAATAGCGGCAGCACCTGCTCCACCGCCCTATGTTGACCCTAATTCTAACGGAGCGGTCTCGATGATTCAGAAAGGCAGGCCATCCAATAGAGCTCAGAAAGTAATCTCGCGACAGGTGTTTATGGCAGAGAAGATGCCACCACCAACAGTCGAGTACCTTAATTGGTCAGGGCAAGATATTGGCTTCACAATAGCTGATCATCCACAAGCAAGTTCCTCGACCAGGGCGATCAAGCACTGATCTTACCAGCAGTAATTGCGGGATTTGATGTATCTCGAGTATTCATAGATGGCGGCAGCAGTTTAAACCTTATGTATGCAGATACACTAAGGAAGATGAATATATCCCTAGCAAACCTAAAACCGACCGACACACGATTCCACGGTATCACACCGGAGAAGCCAAGTTATCCGCTGGGGAAGATCAATCTCGACGTTCAGTTCGGGACCCGAGAAAACTACAAGATCGAGAAGCTGGAATTTGAAGTCGTGGATTTCCCGTCACAATATCACGCCCTGTTGGGACGGCCAGCATATGCCAGGTTTATGGCGGTACCACATTACACGTACTTGTTGTGGAGGTTACCTGGACCTAAGGGACCAATTACAGTCAAAGGAAGTTTCGCACTAGCCGACAAATGTGACAAGGATTTTCATCGACTGTCAGAAACTTTCGGGATGCAAGCAGAATACATGGAGTCAAGGCTCACGACTGATTATGATGTGCTACCAGATGTAGGGAGACCTAATAAAGAGGCAACCTTTAATACTGCAAAGGATTCCAAGGAGGTACAGATTCACCCGACAGATCCAAAGAAAACGACGTCCATTGCGGCAAACATGGACCTCGCATAGGAAAGCGCGCTCGTCGAGTTCCTCCGTGAGAACTGGAAAATCTTCGCATGGTGTCCAGCCGACATGCCAGGAGTACCCAGGGAACTTGCCGAGCACCACCTAAACTTGGATCCAATAGCGAGACCAATCAAACAACCTTTACGGCGTTTTTCAGAACCAAACCGCAAAGCTATGCTGTCAGAGATTGACCGATTGAGAGAAGTTGGTTTCATCAAGGAGCTGCATACAGAGGCCACGTGGGTCGCAAACCCAGTGTTGGTCCCGAAGAAAAACACTAAAGTCCTTCGCATGTGTGTCAACTTTACGTGTCTCAACAAACATTGTCCGAAGGATCACTTTCCCCCTCGAGGATCGATCAAATTATCGACTCCACGGCAGGATGTGAACGTCTTTCCTTCCTGGATGCTTATTCTCGTTACAACCAGATCAGATTGAAAGAAGAAGATGAGGTCAAAACAGCGTTCATTACACCTTATGGCGTGTTTTGCTATCGAACAATGCCTTTTGGTCTAAAAAACGCGGGAGCAACATACCAGAGGATGATGCAGAAATGCTTAGCAACACAGATTGGGAAAAATGTACAAGTATACATCGACGACGTCGTCATCACATCAAAAAAGGGGGCAACGTTAATCGAGGACTTGAAGGAAACCTTCGACAACCTTGACAAATTTTGTCTAAAACTTAATCCGACGAAGTGTTCTTTCGGCGTCCCTGCAGGAGAACTTCTCGGGTTCCTAGTATCAGCAAGAGGGATCGAAGCTAATCCCGAAAAAATCCAAGCTATCGTAACAATGAGGAAGCCAACAAAGTTGAAAGAAATACAACAACTAACGGGGCGAGTCGCAGCTTTAGCAGATTCGTCGCCAGGCTGGGAGAAAAGGCGTTACCATTCTACGCCCTCATTAAACAAGGAGACAAGTTCCAGTGGAACGAAGAAGCAGATAGAGCTTTCGAGGATCTTAAACGGGCAATCTCGACACCACCAATCTTGGTGGCGCCAAAAGAAAAGGAACCTCTCCTGCTATACATAGCGGCTACACCTCAGGTGGTTAGCACGGCGCTAGTTGTCGAACGATAAGAAGAAGGAAAAATCCATGGCGTGCAGAGGCCAGTATATTTCATTAGTGAAGTATTGTCGCCTTCAAAACAGAGGTACCCGCAGTACCAAAAGCTAGCATATGGAGTATTCACAACTGCAAGAAAATTGCGGCACTATTTTTCGGCGCATCCGATAATAGTGGTTAATGAAGCGCCATTTATCCAACATACTCAACAATCCAGAAGCTACAGGCCGTGTCTCCCTTTGGGGAATAGAACTTTCTCCTCGGGACATCACGTATGAAAAGAGAAAGGCAATAAAGTCGCAAATTTTACCAGACTTCATCGCAGAATGGATGTAGTTGCAAAACACAGGACCTCCGGATTTATCGAGAACCTGGACTATGAACTTCGACGCGTCCAAAAGGTTAGAAGGAGCTGGAGCAGGGGTGATACTCATATCCCCTGAAGGCGACAAATTGAAATACGTCCTGCGGATGACGTTCCCAAATGCATCTAATAATGAGGCGGAATATGAAGCCCTTATACATGGGATGAAGATGGCGTAAGCCTGCGGCGCGACTCGACTAAAAATCTTTGGCGACTCACAGTTGGTAGCACAGCAAGTTATGAACCAATGTGACGCGATCAATGACGAGCATGGTGGCATACAAGGAGGTGTACAACGAGCTTGAGAAGCTGTTCGATGGATGCGAAGTAAAACACATTAGTAGGCTGAGCAATGATGAAGCCGACGTTCTCGCAAATATCGGGTCACAGTGCCTCCTGATGTCTACGGGTGCTTCTATTCTTGTAGACAGTGTTGGGCCTCCAAGAGCAGAGGTTTGTAGAACAGCAGCAAGTTTCCCTTAAGTGGATCACCCAAGGTTTATCGAACTCAGGGAGGAAGAGGTCAAAGATATCCCTCTCATGCAACCACTGCAACCACAAAGCAAGAAGTCTCTTGTGTCCCCAACACACCTAATAGGTGCACTAGTTCGGCGAAGAGATAGTGAAATACGGGTGGTATGAATAAATATAAGCGATAGCAACGGCACCGGAAAAGTGCTTGCTGGCGTGTGGTTGATGGTAGTAATATTGCGGGAAGTACGGATGCGGATAAAACGAGTAAACAAGCGACGGTAGCGATATTTAGGAACAAGGTCTAGGGATCATACTTTCACTAGTGGACACTCTCAACATTGATCACATAACAGAATAAATAGATAGATGCTAGACTCTACACTCTCCTGTTGGATGATGAACACCACTAACTGTGTAGGATTACACGAACCCTCAATGCCGGAGTTAACAAGCTCCACAATATTCAATGTTCATATTTAAATAACCTTAGAGTGCATGACAGATCAACATAACCAAACCAAGTACTAACATAGCATGCACACTTGTCACCTTCACACTACGAAAGGAGGCATAGATCACATCAATACCATCATAGCAATAGTTAACTTCATAATCTACAAGAGATCACAATCATAGCCTACGCCAAGTACTACACGATGCACACACTGTCACCATTACACCGTGCGGGAGGAATAAACTACTTTAATAACATCACTAGAGTAGCACACGGATAAATTGTGATACAAAACACATTGCAATCATAAAGGGATATAAATAAGCACTTCACTATGCCATTCATAACAGGTGAATAAGTATTACGTGAAATATAGCCTAAGAGACCCACACGGTGCACACACTTGTCACCTTTACACACGTGGGACAAGGAGTCTCCTGGAGATCACATAAGTAAAACCCACTTGACTAGCACAATGACATCTAGATTACAAGCATCATCATATGAATCTCAATCATGTAAGGCAGCTCATGAGATTATTGTATTGAAGTACATAGGAGAGAGATGAACCACATAGGTACCGGTACAGCCCCGAGCCTCGATGGAGAACTACTCCCTCCTCATCGGAGACATCAGCGTTGATGAAGATGGCGGTGGTGTCGATGGAGGAGCCTTCCGGGGGCACTTCCCCGTCCCGGCGGCGTGCCGGAACGGAGACCCTGTCCCCCAGATCTTGGCTTCGCGATGGCGGCGGCTCTGGAAGGTTTTCTCTGGTTTCGTCGAACGTCATAGGGTTTTCGCGACGGAGACCTTAAGTAGGCGGAAGGGCGGAGTCGGAGGCCTGACATGGGGGCCACACACTAGGGCGGCGCGGGCCTCCCCTTGGTCGCGCCGCCTTACTGTGTCGGCGCCCCGTGGCCCCACTTTGTCTCCCCTCCGGTCTTCTGGAAGCTTCATGCAAAAATAGGAACCTGGGCGTTGATTTCGTCCAATTCCGAGAATATTTCCTTACTAGGATTTCTGAAACCAAAAACAGCGAGAAAACGAGAAGCGGCACTTCGGCATCTCGTCAATAGGTTAGTTCCGGAAAACGCATAATAATGACATAAAGTATGCATAAAACATGTAGATATCATCAATAATGTGGCATGGAACATAAGAAATTATCGATACGTCGGAGACGTATCAGCATCCCCAAGCTTAGTTCCTGCTCGTCCCGAGCGGGTAAACGATAACAAAGATAATTTCTGGAGTGACATGCCATCATAACCTTGATCATACTATTGTAAACATATGTAATGAATGTAGCGATCAAAACAATGGTAATGACATGAGTAAACAAGCTCGAATCATAAAGCAAAGACTTTTCATGAATAGCACTTCAAGACAAGCATCGATAAGTTTTGCATAAGAGTTAACTCATAAAGCAATAAATCAAAGTAAAGGTATTGAAGCAACACAAAGGAAGATTAAGTTTCAGCGGTTGCTTTCAACTTACAACATGTATATCTCATGGATAATTGTCAACATAGAGTAATATAACAAGTGCAATATGCAAGTATGTAGGAATCAATGCACGGTTCACACAAGTGTTTGCTTCTTGAGGTGGAGAGAAATAGGTGAGCCGACTCAACATAAAAGTAAAAGAAAGGTCCTTCGCAGAGGAAAGCATCGATTGCTATATTTGTGCTAGAGCTTTTATTTTGAAAACAAGAAACAATTTTGTCAACGGTAGTAATAAAGCATATGTATCATGTAAATTATATCTTACAAGTTGCAAGCCTCATGCATAGTATACTAATAGTGCCCGCACCTTGTCCTAATTAGCTTGGACTACGGGATCATCGCAATACACATGTTTTAACCAAGTGTCACAAAGGGGTACCTCTATGCCGCTCTGTACAAAGGTCTAAGGAGAAAGCTCGCATTTTGGATTTCTCGCTTTTGATTATTCTCAACTTAGACATCCATACCGGGACAACATAGACAACGAGATAATGGACTCCTCTTTAATGCATAAGCATGTTGCAACAATTAGTGTTCTCATATGAGATTGAGGATATATGTCCAAAACTGAAACTTCCACCATGATTCATGGCTTTAGTTAGCGGCCCAATGTTCTTCTCTAACAATAGGCATGCTCTAACCAATAAAGTGGTAGATCTCCCTTACTTCAGACAAGACGGACATGCATAGCAACTCACATGATATTCAACAAAGAGTAGTTGATGGCGTCCCCAGAAAGCATGGTTATCGCACAACAAGCAACTTAATAAGAGATAAAGTGCATAAGTACATATTCAATACCACAATAGTTTTTAAGCTATTTGTCCCATGAGCTATATATTGCAAAGGTAAAGAATGGAAATTTTAAAGGTAGCACTCAAGCAATTTACTTTGTAATGGCGGAGAAATACCATGTAGTAGGTAGGTATGGTGGACACAAATGGCATAGTGGTTGGCTCAAGGATTTTGGATGCATGAGAAGTATTCCCTCTCGATACAAGGTTTAGGCTAGCAAGGTTATTTGAAACAAACACAAGGATGAACCGGTGCAGAAAAACTCACATAAAAGACATATTGTAAACATTATAATACTCTACACCGTCTTCCTTGTTGTTCAAAACTCAATACTAGAAATTATCTAGACTTTAGAGAGACCAAATATGCAAACCAAATTTTAGCAAGCTCTATGTATTTCTTCATTAATGGGTGCAAATTATATGATGCAAGAGCTTACACATGAGCACAACAATTGCCAAGTATCAAATTATTCAAGACATTCTACCAATTACTACATGTAGCATTTTCCGTTTCCAACCATATAACGATTAACGAAGCAGTTTCAACCTTCGCCATGAAAATTATGAGCTAAGAACACATGTGTTCATATGAACCAGCGGAGCGTGTCTCTCTCCCACACAAGCATGTATTTATTCAGAGAATGAAAATAACAAAACAAAAATAAAAGCACACAGACGCTCCAAGTAAAGTACATAAGATGTGACCGAATAAAAATATAGTTTCAAGAGAAGTGACACGATAAGTTGTCGATGAAGAAGGGGATGCC